>NW_027069671.1:545304-583482 GCF_002906115.3 Quercus suber | reverse complement strand
AGCTTGGTTTCAAGCAGGATAGCATGGTGCTACATTGTGATAGTCAGAGTGCAATTCATTTGGCGAAGAATCAGGTATATCGTGCAAATACAAAGCATATTGCTGTGCGGTATCACAAGATCAGAGAATGGGTTTCGTCTGGTGATATTTCTTTGTCAAAGATTCTCACTAGTGAGAATGCCTCTGATATGTTAACAAAGCCAGTTCCAACAAACAAGTTCAAGCACTGCTTGGACTTAATTGGTGTTTGCAGCTTGTAAGCCCTTAAGGGCTAAGGTGGAGGCGATGAAGGAGTTTGCTCGTGTAGCTTGATCAATTCAAGCCAAGGTGGAGATTTGTTGACGGTGGGCCCCGTGTGGCTTGTATTGCCAAGCCCAAGTCAACGAATTCTTGTTATATTAGGAGACCAATGTTGCCGACTTATGACATATATATATATATATAAAATATATTTTAGGTTATGAGATGAAGAAGCAGCCGTGTAATTAGAGAATTCCAATTAACCTAGTGAGCAGCCGCATGAGAGAAAATAGAGAAAAGAGAGGCAGCCAGCTTCTATTCTTATTGTTTCTGTGAGAGAGTGCTAGGGTGTAATTGGGATTTGGGTTTCTTGAGAGTGTTATTGTGCACTATTGTATCTCCCTATTTTTTATAGTGAAATTTCTCCGTCGTCTCCGTGGAGGTAGGCAGTTTGCCGAACCATGTAAATTCTTGTGGTTTTGTGTGTGCTTGTTATTTAATTTCCGCTTATTTACTGTTATTGATTGGAGTCCTGGGGTGCTATCTGCACACACTAATGTACCTTTTTCCTTTTGCCCCAAATCCTTTATAGTCTGGCTTACATTTTGGCCCCGTAGACCTCTTTTGGTCAGACTTAGGGACCCATTCCCACCACTTCTATCCCTGCCTGAGCTCTTGTAGATTTTGATAATTCCTTTTGGTCACCCTCTCGTTCTTTAGTAAAAATTATTTTTATTTACCAAAAAAATAGGTCAAAGGTTGCGATATTTGAGTCATTTGACAAATTGGCCTTCAATTAAGTAAAAATTAGGAATGACAATTTTTCTCTGCCACATCTTACTCTATTCTATTAATGTTAAAGACTTAATTTGTATTATTGAGTATTTAAATGCATGAACATTAAGACCTTTTTGTTTTAGTGTGATATTATCTTGTTAAACACTTTAGATTGTATTATTTAGTTCTTACTAAAAATTAGTTTGATTTGACATAATAAATTTCATTATAATTTCAAGTATATTTATATTAATTAAACATGTTTTATAATATTAAAAAAAATTAATAGGAGTGGGGCGGGGTGTGGCAAATTAACATGAGTGGAGTTTTGTGAGGCAGGATGGTCATGGGGTAAGGCAATACAAACACTTAAAAAAAGTTAAGGCGTCATGCCATTACATGCTAATCAATCTTTCAAGAGAGTATTTTGCGTAGTTGTTGCATGCATAAGGATAATGATTATTACACACAAACTATTACACACTTATTTTTTGAACTTAAATCGTAAGTTTAGGATACAATTTCAAAACTAAAAATCATATTTTCAACTAACAATTTCAATTCAAAAAATAGGTATATAATAATGTATATACGTGTAACAACGTACACCCACACACACTATAAAGAATGGAATTCAAGATTGGACCCGTTTGGTAAAAGAGTTTGAGTAATGTTGTTTTTGTGTTTTTGATGTACATGCAGATGAAAAAGTGTGTTAAAGTAAATGTAAAATTGTTTAAAATGTGAAAATGTGTGTTAGAACCACAAAACCAAACAGGAAATTTTGAATAATGAATAGTGTAATAATCAAGGCCACTTGATGTACGGAACAAAAGATAATTTAACGCCACTTGATGTGGTACTTCCGCACCAAATTCACGCCCAAACACAACCTCACAATATGATATGATATCATACTAGTAAAAGAAGTACTACTACTACTACATGATACTTCTAAATTATGCTTTTAGAATATACTAATAAAGAAAGATTTAAAAAATATTATATTTTTATTCAAACAAACTAGTTGCTCTCAATGTCACAAAAGGGTGGATATTTAGCACGCTAAAAAAGTAGTGACAAATATAAGACACGTCCTTGCCTTGGCCTAATTTTTGAATGGTTGGGTTTTTTCGAATTTAAAATTTGGTTTGGTACCATGTGAGGTTTTCATTGGTCAAATCAAAGTCAAAGATCGGTAAATAAATTCGAAAATGAGAGCCAAGACGGACGACAATTATATCTATTCCTATCATTAGGGTGTCATTACATTACTCTTTGAATAATCAATTGAAGATTCAAAGCGTATAATTACATAAAATATCACAATTTTTATTAAAAAAATTCTATGCGTCAAATTGTATCTACATGTCTATTACTTTTACGTGAACTTATGACTTTTTTTTCATTCAGAATGTATCAATAGTTGTGACATTTTATGTGATTTTAGATTTTTTTTTTTTTTTTATATTCAATTGCTTAAAAAATTAGATGTGTGTTATTTTGATTAGTCAAGAGACCTGTTTTGATTAGTCAACATGTAAAACACAGTTGTCTTGTCTTTGTTTCACTATTTTCTTTCTTATTCCAAGAGAAAAAATGAAGAGTCTATGTATATAAGAATGAACCATTGATTTTTATGTTTAAACCCATTTGTATGTTTAAACCCATTTGGTTAAAATTGAATGCCTAATTTCACATTAACTTGCATGACGGAAGAAAAGATAGAAGCTTACCTATATATATATTTTTTTAAAAAAAATTATTTGTTATAAAAGTAATGTTACAGGCATAAACTATTTTACAATATTTTTACAAACTATTAATGTGACAAATTTTTACTAGTTCTAATAACTAACATCATATTTTTACTTACAATAACTATTTGAAAAATGCTAAAGTCATATCAGCCATTTGTAAAAATATTATAAAATAGTTTGTATCTAAAACATTATTCTTTTTATAGATATGTGTTTCTTTTAATCATGGGGTAATGCAAAAATTTCGGAAAACATTTTCCCTATTTGTTGGTCTTTGGTATAATTAAAAAAGCGTTGAATGAAAACGTTATCTATGATTAACAAAAAAAACAAGTCAATAAGATGGAAAAAGTTTTTTTTGCTTTTAAGTAGTAAAAAATGGTTTCTTGAACCTTACATACTTCACAAATCATTACAAATAAACTCAACAATATTAATATAAATATTGGTATAGCTTTTCTCTTTTGCCCCATTTATTCACAAATAGACGGATGATTGTTGTTGACCAACGGTCAATTTTTTAAATGAAATTTTATGCTCCAACTAGTCATTTTTTTCTACCCAGTTTGCTAAACATATTTTGAATTTTAGGGTGTGTTTTCCACTTTTAGGCTCCTAAACAAAAAGAAAAAAGAAAAAAAGTAAAAAAAAAAAAAAAAGGTAGAATAAATTTTATAGTTTTGTGTTTGCTTTCCGAAATAAAAGTTTTTGTTTGTATAATTATATGGGATTATGAAAAAATATTAATAATTTTTTAATATGAGCAAAACAATAAATAAAAAAAATAAAAAATAAAAACCACTTATTTCTTTTCTTATCTCATTTTCAATTTTGCAACTTGCAACTAAACATGGAAAAATAATTAAGTCAGTTCTCTAGAAAAATATTGTCCAAAAAAGGGTCATTTTCCATTAAAAAATTGTTTATATAGGAAAAAGGTAAATATTCAACCCAATTGATCACGGAGCTGATAAAGGCATAGAGCCAGCAAAAATAAGGTCAAGCTAACTTAATAATTGAACCATATCCTGTCGTAGACATGTTGGAGATGCTATGTTTCGGAAAACAACGTTTGATCATTTTTTTGAGAAAGAACGTTTGATCATTGATGCTAAGTGTTTGATTGGAAAATTCATATAATATATTATATATAAGATATAAATTTTACCCTAACATAATCTAAGTGTATATATATATGAGAAGTTCCCTCCTAGAAACTTGAATTCCTCTAATTTTAATTCAACTACATTATGAATTTACAATTTATGCGCTTCAAGTAATTAAAATTACATCTTGTCCTCTTTAAGAAAACCGAATTGTTTTACTATACTTATTCCTTATTATGCATTATCTATTATCATAAGCTAATTTACTTTATGTTTTTAAAACCAAAAAAAAAAAAAAAAAGGAAAATTAAAAAGACACTACTTCCCCGAAGTTCAAGCCTCTAATCATATGGTAGAAGATAATCAACATTACTTGAGAAAACAAACTCTTTTTTTTTTTTTTAGTGAAAGCTAAGGCATGCAAGTATGCGACTAATAAAACTAAAACAAATTAATATAAGAAACAACAAAGAAGCAAAAGTGGTGAATGAAAGTTGAAATAGCCATCTTTAATCCTAAAAGCCTAGCTAGGTGTTCAAACACTCGCTTTCTCTTTAAAAAAGAGCACAATAACCAAATCTTGTGGATTGAATTGGAAATTCAGCACCAATTTACTGACCGTTCGTTAGAGATTTATGTAAATCTTTATCGTAAAACTTATCTTGTTTTTTAGCTGAAAAGATGTTTTCTTTGGAATCAGGTACATAATCATCATTATCATATGTTTGTATTTGACATCACATGTGCACATAAATATATGAAACTCAAAAAAATGAAGAGAAGGTTGTGGATTGGATCAAATTTAATTTGCTAACATATGACTTAAAAAGATACCCTTTATTCACTTAAAGTTTAATTATACTTGGTTTTTTACTCCTGATTTCCTGAATGAAATATGTTCTTTTTTTTTTTTTTACTTTTTTTTTTTTTGATGAGATTTTTTTTTTTTTTTTTACTTATAACAAGTAGGTGGATTTTTTTTTTAAAATAAAAAATAAAATCATAAGTAGGTGGATTAATATTATAACCTAAGTTCTCACTATAAAAAATAAAATAAACTGATGATGTCACACTAAGTCATAATATGCTCTTCCTATGGATTTTTATATGATAAACCTGTTATTTTAGTTATTTAAATATACTCTAATTAAAAAGTTATTTGAACATACCATTTTTTAACCTTTTTTTTTTTTTTTGGGATAGGATTTTTTAACCATATGTGATTAAATGTTGGGTGGGAGCTCAAGTAATATTCTAACAATAAAGAAATTCTTTATGATACTTCGTATATATGGTTCGAAGTTCGAATTATGATTTTGAAATCCGAACCATTCAAAGAACCAAAAAATAAATAAAAGGTTTAAGATTTTTGAGATCAGACTAAAGATTAACCGAAATCGAACCATAATGTGTCATGTAATGTATTAGGAAGCAACACTTGAGAGTCACTTATGAATTAAATTTGAATCATATAACGACAAATTAAATTCAATCAAAAAAAAGGAAAAAGAAAAAAACTAGTCTAGATTCAAAGTATTAGGAAGCAAACACTTGAGAGCATGACTCAATGTGTTAGAAGAATTCTTTATGAGTCATGAGTCTCGTGACCCATCACACTTGCAAGTACGAAAAGTGTGAGTTTGAGTAATGATAAACCTATTATTACTTTGGTGGTTCCATTCCATATCATAAATGAGTAGGATTTAAAATCAATGGGTTCCGTGATCACAAACTCTTTTAGAAATATGCTCTTCCTAATGAATTTTACATGATAAACTTGTTATTTTAGTTATTTAAACATACTCTACTTAAAAAGTTATTTGAAATTTTGAACATACCATTTTTAACCTTTTTTTTATATGATTTTTGTGATTATATGTTGGGTAGGAGTTCAAGTAATATTCTAACAATAATGAAATTATTTATGATGCTTCATATATATGGTTCGAAGTTCGAATTATGAATTTGAAACCCAAACCATTCAAAGAATCTAAAAAAAATAGAGGTTTAAGATTTTTGAAGTCAAATTAAAGTTCAATTGAGATTGAACCGTGATATGTCATGTAATGTATTAGGAAGCAACACTTGAGAGTCACGTATGAATTAAATTTTACTTGAATAAAATATGCATTTTTAATCATATGTTGACAAATTTAATTCAATCTAAAAAAAAAAGGCTAAATTCAAAATATTAGAAAGCAATACTTGAGAGCATAACTCAATGGATAAGAATAAATTTTTATGAGTCATGAATCTCGTAACTCATCACACTTGCAAGTACAAAAATTATAAGTTCAAGTAATAACAAATCTCATAATTACTTAGGTAGTTTCATTCCATGTCATACGTGAATAGGATTTAAAATCTATGGGTAACTGTGATCGCAAACCTTTTTTTTTTTTTTCCTTCTTATTAACAAAAAGTATATATATATATATATATTAGGAAGCAAGATTGGTTTTCACATAGGATTTAAAATCTATGGGTAACTGTGATCGCAAACCTTTTTTTTTTTTTTCCTTCTTATTAACAAAAAGTATATATATATATATATATTAGGAAGCAAGATTGGTTTTCACGCAAAATGTGCTGTGCATAGTCCATATAGTTACGCAGACAAACAAGCCCTCGTGAATGAGTCCCCCAATTTAAAACAAATAAAAAACGTACTGTAAATCCAACGGTTGGAATTTGATTAATTTTAGTCAGCGTGACCCTTATGCCTTTTTATAACTACTGGGTCCTACATCTACCGGACCTACCCTAAAGTTTAGAAATTTACTCTTATATATTAAGCACGTGTTGGAGAAGAAAAAAACAAAATGTTAAAAATAAATAAATAAATAAATAATTGCCAACGCATATGGGTAACCCATTCTTGAAACTGTAGCGAGTCAACCACTTTAGTTCAATTGTCTCGTAAATAGTTAATATATAATAAATTGTACGGTCCAGATCATTTACTCACTGACTACGAATCTTTACGGTCAGGATCAATTTACTGAATCCTAGTAGTACTACTGCAAAAAGATGCCACCACATTCATCGTCTCGTGACCCACCCATTTTCTCGACCCATATTGGCTTCACTCACAACAACGCCCTAGTTCTAATAAATGTCACTTTTTTTTAAATCTAAATTTTAGTACTAATATTTACTTAAAATTATATGAAAATTATACTATTATAGTACTCCTTTTTTATTAAAAAAAAAAACTATGGAAAAAACTTACTACAACTTAAAGAATTTGGCCCGTTTTGGTAAAGGAATTTAAGTAATGTTATTTGTATTTTTTTGATATACACGTGAGTGAAAATGTGTGTAAAAATACGTGTAATGTTGTTTAAAAGCTGAAAACATGTGTTTGAGTATGCTTAAAAAACAAGCCCTAGTTTTTATGGCTATCATCATCTATAACTATTAGGGAAAATTATACCAACAAATTTTTAAAAACCTTAATCATTCTTGATTTTATGAATTGTTCATCTTGTCATTAACTCTTAAATGAAAATTAAAATAGTATTATTAGTTAATTTTTATTTAAATTTTGACAAGGTAACAATATAAACCATTTACTATTTAACTATGAATGGTTAATATTTAAAGAACTCCATATTGAAGTTTATCTAAAAAATGTAGAAGATCTTGATTGTGTTTTGCAATACGTTTTTTTCTTATTTTTAAAAGATATGATAAAAATTACTATTATTGTCAATATGCCAATTGGTTTATTTGTTTAAGAAAATGTTAACGAATGTCCTAAGAACATTGATTTATAGATTGTTTTTATAAATATTTTATGAAAAAATGATAAAGCAATTATTTATGTTGATGACTTTTTATATTTTTCATGAAAATGAGATTCAAACTTTCCTAATATACTTTATTAACAATTGTCTTAAGAGCACCCATTAAGATGACTCATTTTTTTTATATAAGTGAGAATCCAACTCAAGTTACTTATTCGATTACAAAATTATTTTATTAGTTGATCTAATTAAATTCCATGGTTTGACAAGTATGTACAAATAAGAAGATTTAGAGATTATTTTAGTAAAACATTAAAATTTTCTATTATTTTTAACTATAAAGTCACCATACCAAATATATATAATAAAATTGAAAGTAAAAGATCATCATTCAATCAAAGAATATTTTCCTGACTTACTTTGGATATCATTTAACAATGCATACAATCTAGTTTTTTTGTATATAAAATATTATAAGTGAAGGAATGAATATTTGAATCCTAATTAATTAATTATCCTCTTAAGTGAAACCAACCGATGCCACTAATTATATATTACAAAACTCTTAACAAAATTTCGTTATCAATCTACTTGTATATTTACTAAATATAGTTATTTTGGAAACAATAATAATACTTTTGGTAAAAACATCAAAGTCTACTAGATTGTAATCTGATTGTAAAATAATTTTTAAGAACGAAATAAAATATGATAATTATTGATTCGCCAAATTGCATGCACTATGGCTGTTGAAACCGAACGTGCATGTGTATGGCGTTGTTTTGGATTTTCTTTTATGAAAAAAAAAAAAATATATATATATATATATATTTTATGGGGTGAAAAAATATATTAAACATAAAGAAAACCAGCTGAACAGGAATTAATGCATTAATCTATATTGTTTAACCCAAACTTAGAGTAGAAAATGTACTATTTATTGTAACCAAAATAATACAAATTCACGGGGTTTATAATTATATACAATACTATATTCTGTATATAATAGACGAACATATATAACCATTTTTTTTTAGTATGAACATTGGTTATTTTGAAATTGTAAAACTTTATAAATTATCACTCAATTAAGTAATTAACTACCCTCTCAAAAAAAAAAATTAAGTAATTAACTAAGTAAAACAAACATACTTCGTTAACGAGTACCTTTTTCATTTGGACTATGTATTACTATTATGACCTTAAAAAAAGACAATAATAAAGGTACCCATACCTTCTACTGTGGTTGTACCAAAAGATTTTGAATCAATTATTAGTTTCATCAATAATTCACGAATCTAACAGATAGGAGAACCATCTTCCAGACTCCAGATAAGATTTCGTTGGAAGAAAAAGAGAAAAAAACAAAAATCTATAAACAGTGATCTATTGAACAATAATAATAATAAATCCAGAGTTTTTCGAAAAATTATAGATATACAACTTTTTTTTTTTTTTTGGAGGAAACAACTTGTTATACAACTTGTTAACTTACTAAAAAGTGTATATATATATATATATTTTTAAATACACTAATTAAGATTATACAAAAAAAAAAATCAGGAATATAAAAGATTTCTTTCATAATAATCATGTGCATTATAACTTTATTATAAGTGATACAATTCTTATTAAGATAATAAATTTATTTATAAGTATTTAAGTTTTGTCCAATTCAATCATGTGGTATTAAAAGTTGCAATTATACACACAAAGAATTTGTCCAATAAGGCAAATAAACCACTAGGTTGATTTGCATAAACCACAAGGTTGAGTTGCCCCAACTAACGTGTCACATGATCGAATTCAATTAAAAATTTTAAGATACATGACTTAAAAAAAAAAATTAGAGGTAGGTTTTACTATTCTTATTATATAATAATCAAAATATTATACTTAAATTAGGTTCTAGTTAGCTCAACCAGTAAAGATTTTAATAATTAAATAAGAAATAAGGGGCTTAATTTCTACCTATACCAAAAAATGATTGGTGTTTTGATCTGATAAAAAAATTTGTGAGTCGCTATAGTTATTGAATAAATAAATAAAAAAACCCACATATATTAAAAACCGATTAGTATCTTGATTTGATAAAAAAAAATTTGTGAGTTACTATAATTATTAAATATAAAAACAATGTATATCAAACACTGAAATATGAGTTTTTTAATCAAAAACTTTGTAAACATTATGACATTTTCTGTTATTCTCTATAAAATCAATAGTGCTTAATGCTACCTAATAAACATCACAATTTGTTAAGATGTCAAATTGTGATCAAGTAATATAAAATCAATTTTACCAATGCCACATTTTTTTGAAGACCAATCACAACTTATAATTTTAACCCTTGTGAAAAATATTATGAAATTTATTATGATTTTAGTTTTTTTTTTTTTAAAGAAAATATTGTGATTTTAGATTGATCGAAAGATCAAGGATTCAAAGAAATTTTTTTTTTTTTTTTTAAAGTAAGAAATATGGGTTTTCTTTTTGTTTTTATTTGTCTTGTTTTTTGCATGTGATAAATTTTTTTGGGGTCTAAAACAAAAACAAAAAAAAAAAGAGTGAAAATGGTAAGATAGTACGAGGGTGTGGTAAGCTTTATTTGTGAGCACAGCTGGAACATAGCGGGACACAGCTGGCATGTACGGCGGCGGATACGCAGCTAGCGTCGCCGTTTCTGCCTTTTTCATTTATTTTTATTTATCTTTTAAAATAATTATCAAAAGCAGCTGTCTCCAAATGTAGAAACTCTCCCCACAAGGCCTCAACCTTTAAATAATATATTATACACAGAATTTTGGAACCCATCCAACCCTTAACTTTTCAGTGCCTTTTGTACCCTTTGCTTTTTTTAAATTTTATTTTAATGGCAAATGGGGCACCTCAAGCTCTCTAGTCTTTGATCTCTCTTTCTTTCTCTGGGGAAGGAATCATCTGAGTGAGAGAGCAATTTGGTGTTTGTTATTAGTGGAGGGGAATTTGGGAGGTTTTGTCGTCTTTTACTATTATGCCCCTTTTGTAAAAAAAAAAAAACTAAACCTCATGGTAATAACTTTGGGAACTGGGAAGTGGGGAACCCCATTTTTTATGGCATGTGATTAGAATCCTGTTTTTTTTATTTATTTTATTTAGATATTGGGGTTTCAACAATGACAATGAAGATTTTACAAGGACCCCATTTGATCACGAGAGATTTTTTGGCTATCTATGAGCAAGAACTTTGTGCATTCTGTGTGACATTTTTAATTCAATTGATGTGTGTGTTTAGTTTACATGTTTTAAGTTCAAAAAAAAAATAGTTTATATGTTTTGTTCATAATTGGTCTTAAGTTCGGAAAAATTACGAAGATTGTGATAGGTTAGCGATTAATGTAAAATTTAGTCACTTATATATGAATGGATCTATTATAAATTTGCTATGGACCATGTTTTGTATGTGTGTTTTACTCTAATTAGTATGTTAAGGGTCCATAGTTAATGAAAAAAAAAAAAAAAAAAAAGGGACTAAGGCATTGTTCTCAAATCTCATGATAACGATTTATCATAACCCTAGCATGAGCAAAATTTATGTGGTGCTTAATCAGATTGATGTCCATTTGATCACTATGTTTTAAACTACCCAAGCTATAAAATATTAACTTGTTTTGAATATAGATTAAATTTAATTGGAAGTAACCAATAAAACAAGAATAAAAATTAATTATTGAAACCAGATAATTCACAAATTCTTTTTTGTATCTTCGATGTAAGGAGAGCTTCTAGTGAGATTCTAAATAAATAAATAATAAATAATAAATATATATATATATATATTATAAAATATTTATCTAGTGATGGCTATTATGTGCCATGGAGGGTTATATAAATCTGCATATCTGGATACCTTGTTGTGATAGTGCCATTATAATATAAATTAAACACAAATCTTTGTTGCTCTTTGGTTCTTTCCAATCATATTGAAGCCATATTGCAAAACAAACTTAGTTGGTGACATCTTAGTTCCTTGCACTATTTACAAACAGGAATATATTGGAGACATCTTAACCTAAATTGTATTATTGTAAGGTACACCAATGATTGAGGCAAACGCTATGGGTTTAATCGTTTTGTCCAAAATTACATATAAAATTTGGAGACATATTATTGTCATAAACTCATGATAATGTCTTTATAATATGCATAAACAAAAATGGTTGGATGATCTCAACTCTTGCCAATATAATCATCACATCTTATCCGAATAAAAATTTAGTTTCTTGCACCATTAATGACTAGTTATAAATTATGACTCCTGTGAGCTAATGCACAAATTGCACTTGAAAGTTTAAGAGGAAAATAGTTCAAACTGTAGAGTTAGCAGTATATTGTAATTATCTCTTTAAAAAAGAATTCTATAAAAAAAACAACTTGGTATTGCATTGAGCTAGGATTCCACATACTTTATGAAGCAAAGCACATTCTTTGTTTCGAAATAATTTTGCTCTTGTTTCCTTTTTTGGTGGAGTTGGGTGAAATATATTTAATTGTCATTAAGATAGAACCATCTCAAATTACAATAACATATATGCAGGTATGGAATAGGGATTTCATTTTTTAGGAGCTAGAGCATGACAAAATCATTTAATTATTTAATAATGAGAATAATATAAAAAATTTAAGATTAAATTAACACTTTTTTTTTGAGGGGAAAACATGGAAACTTCTTTTATTCAGAAAAGCCTAATAAGTCGGCTTAAAATATATTCTGTAGTTGTGGTAGAACATCCTCCATCCAAACTAAAAAATCTGGTATGCTAACAGTATATCTAGCCAGACTATGAGCTAAAACATTACATTCCCTCTTTGTGTGAGAGTAAAGTAATTCATCAAAACAGCGTGACAAATTTTTTGCATCCTCAATCAGCAAACCCATTGGTACCAGCAGCCTCTCTTCCTCCATTAAACCTTTGATAACATTCAAAGAATCTCCCTCCAATATCAGCACTGCATAATTCCTGGTGTACCGATTTAGAACATGATGCTATCACTAAGCCTCTATGGTCTCTAATAACAACGCCAATGCAAGATTTTTTCTCACGAGGGAACACCTCATATAAAACTACCATCTATAACTTTTTCTTAAGACTTTTCCTTAAGACTTTTCAACCTAATCATATATTAAGAATATATGTAATTTGACATCTTTTAAAATCCCTGAAATCATGTGTGATTGATTAATTTCATAGTAATTTTTGTTAAATCATGTGTAGTAGTGGTACACATGTATCTTGGGCTCAATCTTATAAGGCATATGTGAGAGGCGTCTCTCCCCGATGTGGGATTGAGCAAAACCGTGAGCCATAAGCAAAGCAGACAATTCCTTCTAATTAGCGGCCGAGACAAGAAACCCTCCCATAATAAAATTGATGACTTTTAAGAAAAAGCAAAAAAAGAAAAAAAAGAAAAAGAAAAAGAAAAGACATTAAAATGGTACCTTTTGTAAGTTTTGTCCAGCCAAACTACACAAAATATAAGTTTTTTTATAAAATAATTTATTCCGGGAAATCTTGGCTATATTAATACCAATACCTATAAATATAGGTAGGCTCATTTTATTTATTTATTTATAATTCTTATAATTGAAATGATTAAATTAACTAGAAAAAAGAAAAAAAATTGATATATTTTTCAATCACATGTTTGATAATTTTGTAGTTAAGAAAAAAAAATTGTAAATAAAATTGATCCAAAATTATTTTCTTCTTTTTTCTTTTTTTTTTTTAAAACTATTTCGAGAGAGAAAAAGAGGAGGTACAGTGGCAAGAGTACTTGTCACATTGGATCCCTTGGGTTGTATTGACTGTTAAGAATCTCAAGGTACTAGTGGTGTGTGAATGAGTTGCCAGTACTTCTTAAGATGATTGACATTTTCTATATGATAATACATTAGTACCACTTAACTTTATATAAAAATTTCATTTTCTTTAGGGGTCCATCGAATATGGTATGGTTAGCCATTTCCATTTTATGAATTATATTTTTATACCCATTTCATTTTGAAAGGGATGTAAATTTAACTTTTGCAAAAATTTCATCCCAAAACAAAAAAAAAAAAAAACTCTTGAAAAAAATTCAAACTTCAAATTTAACCAAATATATTACAATAAGAAAATTTTGGGGCCAAGGTTCTTGCACAACCTTGGCCTCAAAATGGTTTAGTTCCAGCATACATGCCAGTTGGAAAACCTCTTGATGTTGTTAAACTGGTGGAAATGTTATTGACCTTTGAGGCTGTTTTTGGCAACCATGATGCCTTTTTGAGAACACTTATAATATAACTCCTTTTCAATCCATATTAGTAACATTTTACTCAAAATTGAGTAGTAGAATGGATAAAAACAATTTTGTTTTTTGCTACTATTTGTTTTTGCCAATAATCATAAATTGTTTTTTGCTACTATTTGTTTTTGCCAATAATCATACACACATATAAAATCTCAAAAGTTGTGATGACAAACTTGTAAAATGATAAAGAAATTTTTTTATTTTTTTTTTACATTTGTCAATGATCATTTACTTAACCAAAGAAAGGGAGTGCCATGTGATTTTAATAAGGTAAAACCAATTATTTAGGATCGAAATTCCCTTTACTAACAAGAATGGAGAGTTAACTATTCTAATACGGTTGAAAAATTATTGTACTCTCATGTAACGAGAGATTGTAATAATGTTACTCATAGTTTGGCTAAACATGCATTTAATATTCAAGACTTTTTAGTGTGGATGGAAGAAGCTCCACCACAAGTTTTTCATGTACTTCAGGCTGATTTAGCCAGTTTATTCAATGAATTTATAGATTTTCCCCTCAAAAAAGGGGGGAAAAAAAAAAACAAGAATGGAGAGTTAAACTAGAGAAAATGATTATTGTATATTTCATAGCTTATAAATAGTATAATTTATAATAAAAAATAGTTTTTTTTTTAAAATTAAATAATTAGATAGTTTGTGGGTGGGGAAATTTATCAAAGCATAATTCCATTAGACACACTAGGAGGAAATATTAATTGAGTTAAAATACTTTTGGCATAAAAAAGGGTACCTAAACGAATATATAAATTATGTAGTACATAGAAATGGGATGTTTCTTGTTTCAAAGCCTATAAAGCACTTTAGGTCTCAAACAATTTCTATCGCTTTCTCTAAAGCTATAGATAATTCTAATTAATAAATGTTAGACGGTGAGTCGGTAACAACTGCTACACACAAATGAAATGGTCACGCATTCATTAATTCTGTTGATTTAACATAACTATCAAATGCACCTATTTTCCTAACAAAATATTTGCTATATATGCTTGAGAGTTATGAATCATGATAGAGAAATTTTGACTCCAAGTTCATCATGAAAAGTTGAAAACATTTTTTATTATTGATTTTCCCTTAGTTTTACAAGTGTAAAATTATAAATAATAAGAGATTTAAAGTTTAATTGCCACATTCACCTGAATTTTAGTATCTTAATCTAATAATAAAAAGCAATTATCAAGAACTTAAACCATAAGATAAAACTATCTTAAAAAAAAAAAATTTGCAAACAATAAACATATAGGTCTTTTCGATTTTATTTTACAAGACAACGAAACGACATTACACACCTCTTTTTATTATTTGCCTACTTTATGAGACACCGAAAGACGTTACAGTAGACAACTACTTCTATTATGTTTACATTTTTACATACAGTCCCCCACTTTGAAAAAAATAGTAAAACTCATTTGCTTTCTCATATTATCATATAGACACATATGTGTATATATGTAAGTTTTTTTTTTTTTTTTCCTTTGGCTATCAAATCATTCTCTTGCCGACATGACGTACTTGTCATCCCAAGTCACGTAGTAGACTTAAGCTACGACTTGGTAAACGGTTAGCATTCCACTTTTCATAAAATATAGTATTAATACTGTCTATTACAAACTTTTTCCCTTTTCATAGTCTACAAAACTATTTAAACACCCAATAATCGTGTCTTGAAATTATTCGAAAACGCTAACCAATTAAGTTACGAGAATCTTGAGTATTTTGATACTATAAGTTATAGCCCGTCATAAATGGTAACAGTAGAGTAAATTAATGATGGAAGTGAATTGTAATTACTATTGTTGGATTCTTTGGCAATTCTTTAATTGAAAGATCAAAATGATGATCATTCTCAGTGTAGTGCACATCGGTGTTTTGCCACAAACACAAAACACTTTGATACTGTAGTAGGAGTAGCAGTAAAAATGATAAATAGATAAGAAGTAAGTCACATCATTATCATATGTAGTTAAAATTTTTCTAGTTATAGTAACAAATTACTTGAATTAAAGAAACACGAGGGTTCATTGTTTCTAATTGGAGAGGTCTTAATCCACCAGACAAAAGAACCGACTTGACCTTTCAAATAGCTTAACCAACTTTTCTTTATCACAGTAACTTACCAACCAAAAATTTAATTTTTAGTTCTTGCAAAGCAAAAAAAAAAAAATGAAGAGGGTAAAATTGTAAATAGAGATAAGAAGAAAGGGCAAAGGTGAGCACCAACCCCACAAAAGCAACCCTCACCACAACAAAACAAAGCTTAAAGAAAGAAAGAAACACAAGTCAAAGTTCTCATTAACCTCAAAAATCCTTTCAAGAACGGTAAAAAAATCCTCAAAGATTTTCTTACAAATCCGTGAATTCGAGAGTTAGCCGAGGGCAAATCCGTCTTTTAAGGGTGTCTCTATAAGTACCCCCTACTTCGCTTTCCAACATTTACAAACCTTATTGCAAAGACCCTTCCTTTCTCTCTCTCTCTCTTGGCCATTTCGTCGAACACATCATCTACTCCGTTTCACCGGCGAAACTCGCCGTCAAAACCGCCGGAGAAAAAGTCCGGCGAACACCCTAACGAGCCGGTCGAAAAGTGCGTTGGCGAGACGGCGTCGTGTTTCGATGGTGTGAGTGATCGGAGGTGGGGAGGAGGAGGAATTCTTTTTTTGGATTGATTTAATGGTTGATGGTTTTCTATGGTTTCTTGTATGTATCAATTCCATGTTTCTTGGAATGTTGTAACTGGTTGTGGCACTGTTTAATTGTTCAAAATTTGGTTTTTTTATTTTTTTTATTTTTTTTTATTTTTTGTCTTTTATTTTTTATTTCCAAGTTAACTTCATTGGTGTTTTATTGTTACTTTTTAGTTTGTGGATTGACTTTTTTGTATAAGTTTGTTGCGAATTATTTTGCTATTTACTTTTATCTAAAATTTTTCAATCTAAAATATTGTCATTTCGGTTTTGTTCTCGTTTCCCTAAGAAGTATGGGCTTCTTTTGCTTGCACTTTTCCTTATTTTGCAAATTTGTTTGTTAATGTTGTTGGTGGGTTCTTCTTCTAGACAACTGATACACATGGCTTAAAGCATTGGGATGTTTTTAAGTTATTCACTTTTCAAATTATGTATAATATTCCTTATAATGTTAATCTGTCGTCTGAACATTTGACATTTTTGATTAATCAAATCTACTTTATTGGGGACTAATTTGTTCAAAATTTGCAGATATGGTTTACAGAATCTGAGATGTTCTTTTCCCCTTCCCTTCTTTTTATATAAGTTTTATAAGTGCGATAATATTGTTGCAGAATAACTGTTTAAGATTCCAAAAGTTGGAATCTTTTTGTTCTCTCTTAATCCTTTTTCCTATGTAGATGTGGTTCTACTTTTAAAATGTCACTATAATGATTCTGCAATAATCTTTAACTCAGTTAAAATTTTTGAAAATTTGGGGGGCTTATATGGGCCCTTAAGGTGCCAGGTTTTTACTTGGTTTTGTCTAGGAAGTAACTTTGCCGGGGGATTTATTTTTTATTTATTAATGCATGCTATTGTTGTTTTCGCTTCTGCATTGATTATGAAGTTTGGTTTGTTGGGATGGATGTAACATCTTGTTATATCAGTGTATGAGTTGTTTGTAACTAGCAAAGCTTGCATTTATTAACATTGTAAAATTGATATTGGTTTTTGTTTTTTTCATCAGGAGTGAGCAAGGAATTTACTATGCTCTAGATCTTGGGGGTACTAATTTTAGGGTCTTGCGAGTTCAGCTAGGAGGTCAAAGGTCTATCCTAGAACCAGATGTGGAGCGGCAACCCATTCCCCAACATTTGATGACCAGCACAAGCGAGGTCCTCAACTTTGTAACTCAAATATTGTACTAACATTAAGTGTTTCTTTGAAATCTTACGACATACTATTTATATACTTTTTTGGCAAGCTAATGTGTTTTTATTGATAGCAGGATCTCTTTGATTTTATTGCTTCATCGTTAAAGGAGTTTGTTGAAAAAGAAGGAGATGGTTCGGACACTTCACTGATGAGAAGAAGGGAACTTGGATTTACGTTCTCTTTTCCTGTGAAGCAAACATCCGTTTCAACAGGCATTTTGATTAAATGGACAAAAGGATTTGGCATTGAAGACACGGTTAGTCAGATTATATTCTTGTAACTTGTATGTAGAAAGCTCCATAATTTTAGAAATTTTGTGAAAGGCAACAGTTTATTTGCTTGGAAAACTTTTTTGTTGATGCTGAAGTCAGTTTGAATCAGCTCTAATATCACCAAATCAATCTAAACACCGATTAAGAATAAGCACAACCTTGCTTTATTGTCTGAACAGTTTTTTTGAATATCAAATTTTTTTGATACATTATTGTAATGTGGTGTGAACAATTTTCTGGCTGTCAGGTTGGAAGAGAGGTTTCTGAATGTTTAGAACAAGCAATGGCCAGAAAAGGACTAAATATGCGGGTAGCAGCACTGGTAAGCTGTCTTAGCATCCTTGTACAATTTACCTTCTCTTAATGGTGAACATTGACTTGAAATAGTGCTTTATTATGTTCTAAGTGTGTCTGCATATTGTAATTTGCTATAACTTGATTTGAAAGCTGGCTCACCATATGATATGCACAAGCCTTGGTGTTACATGATATCTTAGATTTAGTTGATGGCGTTTCTTGCTTACATGTGATATGCAGAGTTTATATTTTTACTTTTGAATTGTTTGGTTGAAGCTGCAACTCCCTTAAGCTGTGTGAAAATAATTGAATGCACCAAGATAAGTAAATATATATATATATATATATATTTAAACACTACTAGACCTTAATCTAAAAATTTAATTAGCTACATGAATCCGTGTTTCACTTTAAGCCCTATTGATGGCCATAATCTTTGAGCCAAGAAATTGTACATAAATTTATAGTAGCTTGCAGTCAATCTTTGCCTGATGTGGTTACGTGTTTGATTTATGTTCGTTTTTCCTAGTTATACTACATAATTAATGTCTTGTGTTAAGTAAATTGAAATAGACTTGTGTTTGCCGGGACATTCTCAGAAATTAATATGATGGCTGTTAATACAATCATAATAGTTTCTGAGGAAGCTGTGATACACAATAGATCTTTAGAAGTTTTTAGGCCACTAATATTGACCCAAGTAGGTATTGTTTATTGCTTTCTTTTGGATATTGCTATCCTATTCCACCATGTTAAAATATCTCAATTCTTTTAAGGGAAAACTGTTAAAGTTAATAACATTACTACTTATCAGAAAAAAAAGGTAATATCACTACTTCTTCAGTAGACATTAACCACCATTCTGATAGCTTTAACTCATAACATATTTTGTGCGTTATTATTTAACATAAAGGATATTGTCCATTAAGGGAGGTCCTGATTACCTTGCAGTTATTCTTCTTTTTAAAATAGTTATGGTTATTATTACTTCTAAGCGATGTGCTGAAATTAAGTGCTAAATTTTTGTACAAACTGAAAAAACAAAGAAGTAATTGATATTGTACGAGTCATTGATCAATAAAAATGGTGGCAGGAAGATATGGTTGTTAGGATCCTAAATGATGTTATAGTAACCATTTTCAGTGTTGAAAGTTGAAATCAATATCTTAGTATTGTAAAACATCTTTTAGAGAAGTGATTAATGGCCATATGTATGTACAGTTTATGATGTGTGTTTTCTATGAATTTATGTGATGATTATGAAATATTTAGTTAAATCTAGTTGGAGTAGATTAGCTTAATCAATGTAAAGTATTATCATATAAAGATTGAACTTAGAGTGGTTTCTTGGTCAGCCTTGTATGACTTTGTGTTGTGAGCTTTCCTTGTGGCTCGTACAGATTCGTTCTACCATTTTTACGGAGTTTCTGTGCCAGACAGTGGATATGAGGATATCTCATTATGATAGCAACATATTTTATTCCTTTTTTTTAATCCTCTGATCTATTTATTTTGAGCAATTTCCCCTTTCAACTCATCCTCAAGCTTACTGGGCTTAGGCCAATCTTAGTGTTTTTGTGTAAACCATCAATCTAGGCACTTCTAAATTCTAAACTATTAAATGACATGCATGCGTAAGAACATGCAATGTGACATGTAATTGCTTTGTGATTATTTACATCTCGAGTTACTTGTGCAACTATAGCACTTAGATTTTGGGCATAATTTTATTTATGTTCTCAAGCAGGTTAATGATACAGTGGGAACTTTAGCCCTTGGACATTATCATGATCCAGACACTATTGCTGCAGTTATAATTGGAACAGGTACAAATGCCTGTTATTTGGAGCGGACAGATGCTATCATTAAGTGTCAAGGGCTTCTTACAACTTCTGGAGGCATGGTATCCTTTCTTTATGTCTCTAGACAGACATCATCAGATTCTTTATCTGATGAATTGATTTACTTTGTTATATATTTGTTAACATTGACCCATCTTCATTTGCATCAGGTTGTCAACATGGAATGGGGAAATTTCTGGTCATCCCATTTACCGAGAACTTCTTATGACATCGAGCTAGATGCTGATAGCCCTAATCCAAATGATCAGGTAAGGTTTGGTTGCTTTCCCAGTTACCATTACTGTTACTGTATGTTTGGGGATTATATCAAATTTATGATATTTTGTGCAGGGCTTTGAGAAAATGATATCAGGAATGTATCTTGGTGACATTGTGAGGAGAGTAATTCTGAGGATGTCACATGAGGCAGATATTTTTGGAGATGCTCTTCCAAAGTTATCAATGCCCTTTATTTTGAGGTTCTCTCTCTCTCTCTCTCTCATACACAACAATGTATGCAGACACAAATATATTTGCATTTGTGTTGCTCACATGAGACTCTTGCTATGTTGTGCTTTCAATCCTGCTGTCTGTTGACTCCTAATTCTATATAAAGATGCAAGTTTAGCTTCCTAAAATATTTAGTGTAGAGTCCGATACTTGAATACCATAGCAAATCTTAGGTAGTAAAAAATAAAATGAGGATCTCCCAAGCATAATGTTTTTGTTTTGTCTGTGTGCATAGGTAAAAATTTTACATTTGCTCAATGTTATTGCAATTGGCTTGATGGCATTTTTATCATGACTATTGATGTTTTGTATCTTTGCTAGAAAAGGATTAATTGTGTTTTGACATTTATTGTAATTTAATGTCTAGGCATCAGATATAATAATGATCTTATAGAAATATGAGCCCCACTATAAGTACATATGCATTTGCATTTAGATGAAGGAACAATGAATTGAATTGTATCAGGAAGGAATAATGATGTAGTTAAACATTTAAAAGCCTGTGAATCAGAACCAGATTCGTAACTCCTAGGAGCTAAAGGCAAGTTTTAAAAAATAACGATATTACATAAGCATACAATTACACGTGCCTGAACTAGGATTCCTTGATATTCAGCATATTCTTTTGCATTTGTTTGCAGTATTGATATGCTTGTAATACAGTTTAATGCATTCTGAACACTCAATTAATGCAACAGGTTATAACTTTGTTCCCTTTATTTGTTTCAGGACACCATTGATGGCTGAGATGCATGAGGATGACTCTCCTGAGTTGACAGAAGTAGCAAGAATCTTGAAAGACACATTGGAGGTAGACAACTATTCCATTCAGTTTTCCTGTTTCCTGGTTGAATGATTAACCTCAACTGGATAAATTGGTTCTTTGATAATGTGTTTATTTGATGGGCTTTTGTCATTTCAGATTCCTGATGTCCCTTTAAAGGTTAGAAAGCTCGTTGTAAAGGTATGCGATGTGGTGACTCGTAGGGCTGCCCGATTGGCAGCTGCTGGTATTGTAGGTATCTTGAAAAAGATCGGCCGGGATGGAAGTGGTGGGATCACGGGTGGGAGGAGAAGTGATATTAAAATGAAAAGAGCAGTTGTTGCAATTGAAGGGGGTTTATATACAAGCTATACAATGTTTAGGGAATACTTGCATGAAGCCATGATAGAAATATTGGGGGAAGAAGCAGCTGAACATGTCATTCTTATGGTCACAGAAGATGGATCAGGCGTCGGAGCAGCTCTCCTTGCCGCAACACATTCATCTGACCGTGTGGATAACGTACAGTTGCTATAAATATATATATTATTCATATATATATATATACATATAGCCCCTGTAAATGTAGAATTCATTTTCCATATCTTCTTGTATAAAGGGAAGGATTGTCCATATATTTTTTTTCTTGGTGAAATTTCCATCAATTTATAATTTGATGCTGGCAATGTGAAAATGGTGTTCTTTACAAAGAATTCCTTTTTCCAAGTTTTTATTCCGAGTAATTCGTTTCATTTCCAAATGGTCAGTAATGGGGCATTTGAGTTTGAAACAAAAGGTGATGTTATACCAATCTGACATCAATAATCCACACCTGGGGTGATTCTCAACTGTTGACATTTTAATCCAGTTTCGAAAGGGACATCTCAGTCTCACACAAGAATATCATATAAGCAAAATTATTAGGTCTCCATTGCAACACGTTGAGTGTTGTCAACCCCAGAACACAAAAAAAGAAAAAGAAAAAGAGATTGCGAAAGAAAACCCATTCAAAGCTAATTTCTCTCTCTCTCTCTCTCTCTCTCTCTCTCTCTCTCTTTATATATATATATATATATATAGAAGCATCTATGAATAGGTGGGAATTGAATTCTGACGAAGAAAAATATCTAAAAGGTATGGAGTTGTCATTAAATATGATAGGCGACGATCGAAAATGACAATCATTTCCGAGGGGAACAGTGCAATGCATGTTACGAATATGGTATTACTTTTGTGCACGTCAATCGAAGCTATATTACTCCTATCAGCTCTTAATTACTATATTGTGAAGCCCATTAGGCCTTTTCATCTGCTCTTTGTACCACTTCGGCAATGAGGTTTAAACTATCAAGCTACAATATGGTAATTAAGACCATGTTTAGACCATGCTTGCGTTCAAAAATTATTATGTTAAGCATTTCACACATGCATCATATCTCTCATGACATATATACGAGTCCATACAATTATGAGATCCACATATTGTAAGAAAAAAAATAATTTGTATTTTGTATGACATGTATATATAACATGGATTCGGTTAATGTATACATTAATTATCAATTTTAGAAAACTTTCTATAAAAAATTAAAAAAAATTAGTCATTTTTTTATAAATAGTTTTCTAAAATAGTTTTTTAAGAGATACCCTAAGGGCATATGTTAGTAAATCCATATAACATGTTTCCTTTTCTAGCTTTTTAAAAAAAAAAAAAAAAAAAAACCCTCTTCCATATGAGGGTAGACTCTACAAACATAAGACTCACCCTCATAAGATAGATATTTTATATTCCCCTTACACTAAAGGGTTGTGTTTATTACACAAACTATTACACACGAATTGAAATCGTAATTTTAAATTTAAAAATCATGATTCATGACTTTAAGTTATGATTTCAGTTTAAAAATGAAGTATGAGTGAAATTGTGCAACAAATATTATCCTTACACCAAATTCCACCTTGAAAGGGGGAGTATATAGTTTATACTAGTTACAAATATTTGCATCACTGTAAGATAACTTCAATATGTTTCAGTAGACATGTACCTCGACAACAATGTCAAACTAAATTACTAAAAGTCCAAAATTTCCATTTCATCACAATCATTTATTATGTCATCATGACCATTAAATGTTTGTAGTAAAGTGGCATCTATTTATCTTTCTTATGACTATGCTTGTGATAAATATGGTCCAAATTTGTAGGGTTACTTACACCTCTTTTTGGGAGCTAAACTTATCTCTAAGTCTTTGGAATTCGTATAGAGAAGATGAAATTGTCATATTTTTTGTCCAATGGCATGCCTTTATTTTAATTGCAAGGAATAAATGGATGCAAACCTCGTTATAAGTGTAAACCCTACATTACCCCAAAATTAATACTTTGAGATTTAATGTGGTTTAGACATTTATAATGTGTGATTGTCGTTGCTTGAAACAAACTTGAATGTTGCTTGAATTTGGGGTTCAAAGTTATGTGATTTTGGTGGTGGACACAAAGGAGTATCGGTAAAAATTAGTTACATCCACCGTTTGTAAAAATATTGTAAAATAGTTTCTAGAGATTATTTTTCACTATTTTTTTTTTAACTTAACATGTAAAAAATATTTTCCTTTATTTAGAAATATTTTTAGGAGATTATACTTTTTAGAAATTACATGTTAGGTAATTTTACAATATTACCTAACATGTAAACATGTAAACAGATGATTTTAAGTTAACATGGCAATAAAAAGTATGAAATATTTTTAGAGATTATTTTCCACTATATTTTTTTTTTTTGAAAAACAACTTTATCTCACAGTAAGTTAAATAAGGGAAGTTAGCAGATTGTTTTTCAACGCATTTAAAGTTGCTACCAAACATTGAAAAATAAGATAGTTTTAAAGAAAATGCTTCTTGGAAAATGGCTCATATTGTAGAATATATTATTGCTGAAACAAAGAGAGCGTAATCTAGTGGTAATAGATCATTTGTAGTGCCTCACAGTGGCGGCAGTAAGAATTTATTTTCTAGATATTCATTAAAAAAACTTAAATTATACAAAATCTAACAAAAAGAGAACTTTATGTATTGACAAAAAAAAAAAAAAAAACCCACGAAAATACATAAAGTTGTTGTGAAATGATAGAAATATATAAAACAAAGTAAAAGAAACAAGAAATATATATTGATAAACTCTTATATTCAAGTGGTCATCCACAATTCTTTTGATCTCTCTTTTATGTGTACAATAACAGTAAAGTAATCTCACATATATACAGGACCTTAGAATGCTTGTAGAGTTTATGGGATAAGGTTGTAATAATAAGTACACTTATAGATATACATCTCCCCTATAGGCTTAATACATTTCACCCTTTACACATCCCTACTATCTTTTCATTCTCCGAAGTTTACACATTCTAATAAGACTTTATTTCTAACACTCCCCCTTGGATGACCACTTTCTAAGAATATGCCTTGTTAGAACCTTGCCAAATAAAAACCCTATGGGAAAAAATTTTGGCTAAGGAAAAAGAGTACAATATTCTTGTATATCTTCTAGTGCCTTAGAATTGCCTCATTAAAACCTTGCAAAGGAAAACCCAATGGGAAAAAATCTTAGCGAAGGAAAAAGAGTACAATCAGCACACATCTTTTAGAAACTTTACTCCCCCTCATGAGTATATCGAATATCCTTAAGTCGACGCATACCAATGTTGTGCACCATCTTCTTAAAATTCGCAGTTGGTAATGGCTTAGTGAACATATCGGCCAAATTATCACATGATCGTATCTGCTTAACATCAATATCGCCACTCTTCTGAAGCTCATGTGTATAAAAGAATTTTGGTGCAATATGCTTGTTTCTATCACCCTTGATATATCCTCCCCTAATTTGAGTGATACAAGTGGCATTATCTTCGTATAATATCGTTGGACTTTTTATGATTGATAATAATCTAGAGTTGTCACGAATATGTTGAATTACCGATCTCAACCAAATACATTCACGACTTGCTTCATGAATTGCGATAATCTCTGCATGATTTGAGGAAGTAGCAGAAATTGTTTGCTTAACAGATCTCCATGAAATAATAGTATTTCTATAAGTAAATAAATATCCTGTTTGTGATCAGCCTTTGTGTGGATCAGAAAAATAACCTGCATTAGCATATCCAACTAACTGTGGTTTTGATCCATTTGGATAAAATAATCCCAAATCCATTTGGATAAAATAATCCCAAATCAGTAGTCCCACGAAGATAATGTAAAATATGTTTGAGGCGTAAATGCTCTTTTCGTCCCTACATTTTGGGGTCATTTCTATTTTGTTCCCTACATTTCTATTTTACCACTTTTAGTCCTAAACCAATAACGCGTGACATTTAAGTCCTTATCGTCAGTCAACTACCGGGAAAAACTGAGGTGGTAGATGGAACATCCTCTTAGCTGACGTGACGCTGAAGTGGCGATTAAAATATTATTAAAAAATATTATTTGGCATTTTTATATGCCATGTCAGCATTATAATTTTTTTTATAAAAAGACACGTCAGAAAATTTAAACAAAAAAAAATAATAATAATAAAAAACAAAACTTATTTTATTTTTTACTTTCAATTATTTTTTCATAAGAACTGAAGATGTTCTTCGTGTTCTTCCTAAATCCATGAAATAAACCAATCTCCAGCAAACCTCAAATCTAAATCCAACAACTAAATCTACTCCATCAAATCCAGAAAAACAAGAAATAAATCCAAGAAACCAAACCAAACCATAAATAAATCGAAGAAATAAACCCATAAACCCAAATCTGAACAAACTTAGTCACACAAGTCTCAAACAAACCTAGATACCCACTCGTGCAAGTTTCAAACAAACCCAGATATCCCGTCATGGGCAATGGATTCTCTTCTTGATGCATGCCATGACCACCACCGGTGATGTTCCCATTTTCCATCCAAACACCATCCTCCACCGAAACCTCTAACAAATCAAATTCATAAACCCAGAAAAATCATCAAACCCACAAAAAAAAAACCCAGAAATTTAAAACAAACCAACACCCACATGGAAAAACAAACCCAGGTCAGAGAGATCGTGACCAACACCAACTGATCTGTGAATGCCTCGATCTGATGACAGAGCTTCACGCGCGGTGATGCTGATCCTGAGGCGACGTCATTGACTTGGTATCAAAGCATCCGATCCTTTCAAACCCACTCCAAATTTGTCCAAGCATAAACAGCCACCACACCCCACAAACTTCGACCACCACCAGATCTGCTCACCCAAACCGAAAAAAAAAAAGTCATCGTGCTTTTCACCACCAAAAACCCATCCACCACACCACTGAAAAAAACCACCTTCTGCTGCCATGGAAACACCTCACCTACCAACAGCCGAGAACCCCACCAGCCAAACACTCAACCCAAAAATCTCTACTGTTAACCCATGGCACCGTCAAGCCCACAACCTATGGCATCGTCAATCTCTACTGTCATTTTTGCCTAGCGCCACCGTTGCAATCCCCTCAGTGCTGTTAGTTTTGCTCCTCGCTTCCTCTTTTATTTTGTTGAGTTCTTTGAATTGTTTTTGGGTTGTAAACGTGCTACCACTTTTCATCAATATGTTTGTCACAGGTTTTTGAGATAATTCAAAAAATCAAGAGCTGAAGCAATATTGGGATATAAAAAAATTATTTTCTTTAATTGATTTTTTTTGGTTTAATTTTTCCGATGTGGCTTTTTATAAAAAATTAAAATACGGAGGTGGCATATAAAAATGCCAAATAATATTTTTTTAATAATATTTTAATTGCCACATCAGCGTCACGTCAGCTAATAGGATGTTCCGTCTGCCACCTCAGCTTTTCCCGTTAGTTGGCTGATGGTAATAACTTAAATGTCACGCGTTAATTGGTTTAGGGACTAAAAGTGGTAAAATAGAAATGTATGGACCAAAATAGAAATGACCCTAAAATGTAGGGTCGAAAAGAGCATTTACGCCTATGTTTAATTCCATTCCAATGACTTCGAGTTGGTGCAGAACTATACCTTGCTAGTAAGTTAACTGCAAATGCTATATCAGGTCGTGTGTAATTTGCAAGATACATTAAAGCACCAATTGAACTAAGATATGGTACTTCAGGACCAAGAGTTTTTTCATCATCTTCTTGTGGTCGAAATGGATCTTTCTTGACATCAAGTGACCGACCCACCATTGGAGTACTCAAAGGATGAGCTTTATCCATGTAAAATTGCTTTAGGATTTTTTTCTGTGTACATTGATTGATGAACAAGCATTCCAATTGGAAGATGTTCAATTTGAAGGCCAAGACAAAATTTTGTCTTACCAAGATCTTTCATTTCAAATTCATTCTTTAAACAATTTGCTGTTTTTGTTAACTCTTCTGGAGTTCTTACAAGATTTAAATCATCAACATATACTGCAATAATAGCAAATCCGGATTCTGATTTTTTGATAAAAACACATGGACAAATTGGATTATTCTCAAATCATTCTTTCAAAAGATATTCATGCCACTTGGTAGTCGACTTATACTTAACATGTGTTAGGTTGCTACTTTGTTAGTTTCAAGAAGTCCCCACATATGGGCTGTGTTTTCACACATTATAGCTAATGGCGCACTTGTTTGTCACCATTTCATAAAGGCTGACTGTAGTCTCATAGATAGCGGCTTGAATAAAGCTTGTATTACAATAAAATTTTGAAGAAATCACGTTCTTACATATAATAATTTATAGAATTCACAATTTTTCCATTTTCTTGAGGAGGAGTTTTATCTTTATGTATAACGAATTGCCATGTGGCAATAAGGTAGTAATTTGTTGCGTCGATTTTCCCATATTCTTTAGGGATGGTTATGTCCCCGCATATAGCGAATCATAATGACATTTTGGTTTTTCCCTACCTTGTTGAGGGTGTTGCACCTTCACCGATAGGGGTCTTGCCATGTATGAATAATATGACATCTTGTCGGCTTCCTAATCATTTGGTAAGGCTTAACTTTGAGGATGCATTGGCTTTCCTACCTCGTTGAGGGCTATTTGTACCCATTGCAAGTAGGGGTATCACCATAATAAATTGTCTTATTGGCTTTCTAATTATTTGATAGGGCTTACTATTGAGAGAGTATGTGTTTGGCTTTTCATATCTTATTGAGAGTATTTTCACTATCGCATGTAGAAGTTT
This sequence comes from Quercus suber, assembly GCF_002906115.3. NCBI lineage: Eukaryota > Viridiplantae > Streptophyta > Magnoliopsida > Fagales > Fagaceae > Quercus > Quercus suber. Next base: position 554,736 of record NW_027069671.1, on the reverse strand, counting down.
TGTGATAAGAGTAATTTTTAAGCTTAATGAAGGCGTCACATATTTGCATGTAGGGGTCTTGCCATATATTGGGAGAAAGTATTGGCTTTCCCTATCTTAATGAAGGCATCATATATTTGCATGTAGGGGTCTCACCATGCTTGGATAATATGATAATTCATTGGCTTCCTAATGTTTCATAAGGCTTTCCTTCGAAAATTGGTATGAACGAGATATATTGTTGTCGCTTATGATCTTGTACAAGATGCCAAAACAATGAATGATATGCTCCATGATGAAGTTAGCTATGGACACTCCCATTGCTTTTCTTGAGTGGAATTGCTTCTGCCGACTTAGTGAATTACTTAGAGGTGACAAAGACCCGGATGTACCCATTCAAGGGTGGACAGATAGGCCGAATGAGACCAAGCCCCTAAGTATAAGCTATGAGGTGCTCACGTCTTGAGAGCTTATATGGTGTGTGCATATAAGCTTGGAGTGCACTTGGAAGTGTGACGACTTTAGCGAATTTGGTTATGTCAAACCAATGGTATCCCATTGCCAAGAGTTGTTAGTGGGATTTATTCATCCCTTAGTACTCTCCATATTTCTCCAAGATGAATTTCAAAAATTAGGTCCCACAATTTGTTGTATGGAAGGTAGAATATGATTCTCCTTTGACAAAAATATGTTGTGTCACAGATAACGACTCCATACTTTGCTAACTCGACTTCTAATTTTTACACAATGATAGGCTAAGTATTATAGACGTTGGTGTAGGGTTGTTTCATTCCCAAAACAAAATTTTCTCTCCCACGCTTTGGTTAGCCTTTTTGTCAAAGATATGTGGTATTGCTGATAGCGGCTTGACAATGATGGGCTAAGAATTAGAGGTCGGTATAGGGTTGTCGCATCCCTAATACAACAATTTTCTCTCGTTAACCTCTATTTCACTTATTTCGAGCTTCCACATTGATATTAAGATTCCACTTGAAAACCTTTGTAATGGATTTCTAGCAACGAGCTTGTGATTTTTGAGTTGTTTGGCATCAATATCTAGAACGAGGTATAGCAAAGAATTCTTCAAAGGTGCATGCAAACCCGTCTTATTAGTTGGTTTAGTTGTGAATTTCAATTGCAAGAATTGAGTGACAATAATAATTTTCTTGAGAATGGCAACATTGGCGCTTCCATCTTCAAGCATAATCTTGAATTCAATAATGATTAAGGCGTTGGCATGGCTTGGAATGCATGCGCTTTTCACTACTTGAGATATATGAACATGCCATGGCTTGGCATGCACGGATCAACCATGACTTTGGATGTGTGAGCTTTTCATGGCTTAGAGTGCATGAGCGTGTCATGGCTTCGATGAGAGGGTTTCGAGTCTGGCTTTACTTCTTTGTCGGATGCTCCCAGATGGTTTCCATTTTGTCCCCTAGTATAATTACGATTTATATTAGTAAATGATAGTCATGGGTAAGCATTACCATAAATGACTTATAGAAAATATTTTGATTAAAAATTTGAAGGATTGAAATGGTTTAAGTGTTATATAAAAAATATGAATTAGCAAAGATAATACTTGAGAGTCTTAGCTTAAGCGTACTTTGACAATAGTATATCACTCGTATGACTTCAAGACTCGGTTTATAAAATGTCACAATTTGAAGATTTGATGTGTGGAATATTTAGTGACTTGTGGTGAACCATTTAGCTATGACTTTTAGCTATTTGGTGAAGACCTTATTTAGTGGTTACATCAAATATGCAGTTGCAAAATGATGCATACACTAGCGTTTATACTCGTCCCAAAATGAGTTAATCTACCATAGTAGCCCTCATATACTCAGTGTTAACCCGATGCTAGGGCAAACTCAACAATAAGTGAGACATATGTTGAGGACTTTAGCCATTGTTGAGAAAGGTTCTTGGGTTGAAATGGGAGTTTAGAACTTTGCTTTGTTGATCATTGGTTGGAGCCTTCCTCTCCTTTGCGATCAGACTTATGGCTCACCATTCTTGCATTTTTAAGCTACAACAAAATTATTCACAAATATTTTATAAATCAAAAGATGTAGGATAATTCATCCATAATAATAATATCTAAAAATAATAAAAATGAGTGGGAGAATTTTTTTTCCCTTGAATTTGAAAGTCGATTCTCCCTCCATCCTCAAAATTCTTCACTTCTTGGATGAATTCTAGAGGTTAGAGCGATTTTGTCACACGTTTTAGAGCATCTCCAGTAGCTTAATGAGCTAAGGATGAACCTTTTTTCAGCTCCACTTCACAATGCTATTCTTGCACAACAAGGCATCATATGGTTTCTCTTGGAACGACAAGTTAGTGTGAGAAACACCATCTCTTTGCTAGTTTCACATCATTGGAGGCATCATTTCTCTTGTTTTAGCTACTTGACTCCTGAGTGGAGTCACCAAAATGTCCAGGATGTTTTTGCGACAAGGGCCAAAAATGCAAAATTAGCCTAAATCTCCCCTTCGGTTCTTTAGAAATGTTTATTTGTTGAGAATCAACCCCAAAATTTCAAATGTATAATGAACAAAAGGCTAATGGTGTTTTAACAAGAAAGAAATCAAAACGCCATAATTGAAATATAAGAAAATGCTAAAAAACTACACATGTTCAAAATTTCAACCCACAGTCAGTGAGAAGAGGAAATTGAGAGAGGTTGTGAGAAAGAGAGGAAAGGTTCCTTTGTACCTATATTTCCACTCCTAAACTTCAAACTTGTGAGAATGTTAGCTAAATGAATGAACTTTTACTCTAAAGTTTTAGCTCTGAGGGAAGAACGTGGATTCTTCATTTTGAATTTGATTGGGGCCTTTGGTATTGAGTTTGGGGTGCTCTAAGTGACTGGTTTTTAGTTAATAGAAGATGTTTTGAACCCTAAGGTATCAATCAAAGAGGTTATGATTAGATTTGCTTTAATTGGGTAAGAGGGTTTGCTTGCTTTTTGCATAATTTGAGAAATAAAGTAGCCTAAATTCATGGATTGAGACATGACAGGTCCTCAAGGGTTGCATTTAGTTATTGTAGCAGACAGGGGCAACCATTTAGGGTCGATTATATGTTTTAGGCAAAAAATGATAGAGCAGAAAAGTTGGGCCATGTACAGTCAACCAGAGAATAAAAGATATTTTGGGGTGGAAATTTCGAGTACAAGATTTCCTCCATGAGATAGACATTCTACCAGTGTCCCTCGCCCACTTGGTAGCATGCATGAACTAGGCTCATGCAAAAGGTTCGAAAGAAAGTGACCCATACCCTCTAAACCACACTTTCTCAATTTTTCCAATAAGTCGCATGGGCTTGGATCATGCTTAAAAGAATAAATAAAATATAATACATGAATTGAACCCACAAGGAAGTTGTGCTTGTAAAAAATGTGTCGCAAAAATGGGTATCAACAATGGGTATATATTTATTGTTGTTAAAGTGACGTAGGACAAGGGAGAACAAGGTTTAACAAGGTTTTAGAAATGAAAACAAATGTGAAATTCAAGATTTGAGTTGTTGTGAACGATGCTGTGAATAGTGACCGTGAACATTAAATAAAAGATAAATTCCTAAGAATCACTCCTTGGGTTCCTTAGCATCACACCAAGGAATAGTTTGCATCACACAAACTATAACAAGCTTTTAGCTCTAAACTTTGAAAATATTATTAATCTCTACCTCAATAGAAAATACTACAACTCTTTAAATAGAAGACTAAACCTAATCCTAGTAGAACTAGGATTTCTTAAAAACCTAATAAGACTTGGACTTGGACTCCTTGGGCTTTAATACTAAACCCAAATTAAATAACTAAACTTAAATAAAACTAAAATAAAACCCAATAGCCTATAACATAGCCCATTCCAGCAAACATAGAATTACTAAAATACTCCTAACACTTAAAAGTAATTAGAAGTCTTAGGACGCCTTTAGTAGTTTAGTAGGTTATTAGTATTTTAATTTGGAAGTAATGTTATTTTTGTAATAAGGCAATTACGGTTTCCTAGCCAATTAGAATTCGGGTTTAGCAATCCTTTATAAGCAACTTGTTGTACTCTTTGAGGAGATAGCTGATATTTTGATAAATAAAAAAAATGATCTTTTGGTCTCTCATGTTAACTCCAGATCGATCCTGGGTGCTGACTCCAAGCCTAATAGCTTAGTTGCTTGGAAATTTTTTTTGTTGATGCTGAAGTCAGTTTGAATCAGCTCTAATATCACCAAATCATCAGTATAAACACTGATCAAGAATAAGCATGACCTTGCTTTATGGTCTGAACAGATTTTTTGAATATCAAAATTTTTTGAAACATTATTGTAATGTGGTGTGAACAATTTTCTGGCTGTCAGGTTGGAAGAGAGGTTTCCGAATGTTTAGAACAAGCAATGGCCAGAAAAGGCCTAAATATGCAGGTAGCAGCACTGGTAAGCGCACTTAGCATCCTTGTACAATTTACCTTCTCTTAATGGTGAACAATGACTTGAAATAGTGTTTTACTATTTTAGGGGATCATTGACAATTTGAAATAGTGTGATGCAATAAGTTAAAGCTTTATTTGCGTATTGTAATTTGCTTTAACTTGATTTGAAAGATGGCTCACCATATGATATGCGCAAGCCTTGGCGTTACATGATATCTTAGATTTAGTTGATGGTGTTTCTTGCTTACATGTGATATGCAGAGTTTATATTCTTACCTTTGAATTGTTTGGTTAAAGCTGCAACCCCGTTAAGCTGTGTGAAAATAATAGAACGCACAAAGATAAATTTAAGAAATATATATTTAAACACAACTACGCCTTAATCTAAAAATTTATTTAGCTACATGAATCCTTGTTTCACTTTAAGCCCATCGAAGGCCACGATTTTTGAGCCAAGAAATTGTACATAAATTTATAGTAGCTTACTATGAATCTTTGCCTGACGTGGTTACGTGTTTGATTTATGTTAGTTTTTCCTAATCATACTACATAATTAATGCTTTCTGGGTTAAGTAAATTGAAATAGACTTGGTTTGCTAGGACATACGCAGTAATTAATATGGTGCCTTTATTTTTTAATTTTTAATTTTTTTTATATAAAAAATAGAAATTTTATTCTAGTATAATCTAAGTATATATGAAAATACGCAGTAATTAATATGGTGCCTTTTATTTTTTAATTTTTAATTTTTTTTATATAAAAAATAGAAATTTTATTCTAGTATAATCTAAGTATATATGAATGTGAAGGTCTCTTCTAGAAACTTGAACCCCGACCTTTACCCCCCACACCTCATAAATACTTGTAAAGTGATCATCGCATTAAGGGTGTGCGGTGGTCACTCCACAAGTATATGGTACCCCATAATACAATCATAATAATTTCTGTGGAAGCTGTGATACATAATAGATCTTTAGAAGTTTTTAGGCTACTAATATTGACCTACGTAGGTATTGTTTATAGCTTTCTGTTGGATATTATTTTCCTCTTCCACTGTTAAAATATCGCAATCTTTTTTAAGGGCAAACTGTTAAAGGTAATAACATTGAACTTATCAGAAAAAAAAGGTAATATCATTACTTCTTGAGTAGATATTAACCACCATTCTGATAGTTTTAGCTCTTAACATATTTTGTTCGTTATTTTTGAACATATAGGATATTGTCCATTAAAGGAGGTCCTGATTACCTTGCAGTTAATCTTCTTTTTGATATATAGTTATGGTTTTATTGCTTTTAAGCAACTGGATGAAATTAGGGTTGTGTTTGCTATTAGCTTAAAAAGTCAGCTTATTTACTATTTAGCTTATTTTTGCTATTATTCATGAGTCTTATTACACTTTTTGCTACTATTCATAAGTTCCCTTGTACTATTTCAGCTAACTTTTACCTTTATTTACAGTTCTTTCAGCAAAAAAATTTCAGTTTCAACTAAATAAGTTGTTTCTAAACGAACACTTAAGTGCTACATTTTCCACAAACTGAAAAAACGAAGAAGTAATTGATATTGTATGAGTCATTGATCAATAATAATAGTGGGAGGGAGATATGGTTGTTAGGATCCTAAATGATGTTATAGTAACCATTTTTAGCGTTGAAAGTTGAAATCGATTGCTTGGTATTGTAAAACATCTTTTAGAAAAGTGATTAATGGCCATATGTATGTACAGTTTATATGACGTGTGTTTTCTATGAATTTATGTGATGATTATGAAATATTTAGTTAAAACCTAGTTGGGCTAGATTGGCTTAATTAATCAATATATAGTATTAACATATAAAGATTGAACTTAGAGTGGTTTCTTGGTCAGCCTTGGATGACTTTTTTGTGAGCTTTCCTTGTGGCTCATACAGAATCGTTCTACCACTTTTACGAAGTTTCTGTGCGAAACAGTGGATATGTCATATGAGGATATCTCATTATGATAACAACATATTTTAGGCCTTTTTGAATGTGACAAGTTCTTTTGAATTAAATATTACACCCTGTTAAGCTATTTATCTTAGCATTAATTTTTATCATCATCATTATCTTGACGTTGGAAATGTGTATATTTACATGGCGATGAGCAGATGAGGTTCAGCTCTTTTGAGGGATAATAGTCATTCCTTTTTTTTTAACCCTCTGATAGATCTATTATTTGTTTTGAGCAATTTCCCCTTTCTACTGGGCTTAGGCCAATCTTAGCGTTTGCGTGTAAACCATCAATCTAGGCACTTTTAAATTCTAACCTATTAAATGACATGCATGCGTAAGAACATGCAATGTGACATGTAATTGGTTTGTGTTTATTTACAACTCGAGTTACTTGTGCAACTATTGCACTTAGATTTTGTGCATAATTTTATTTATGTTTTTAGAGCATTTGCAGCAGTGGAGGCAAAATTTTAACTATTTAGCTACACAAAAAGTCACTTTATCTATTTTACCTCCACACATGCTACAGCAATGGATCTATTTTAGCTTTCAACACAATAAAATAATATAAACATCACAATAAAATAATATAACAACTACAATAAAATAATATATTCTACTATAAAAAAAAAAAAAACCACTCTACCATTAGTCACAGCCAAAGCCGCCACCACCACCACCACCACCACCACCACCACCGGCCACAACCACCCTCTACTTTGGCAACCACAGCACAACATAGAAAAAAAAAAAAAAAACAAAAACAAAACCAATTAAGGATTAAGCTACTGCCAAAGCCAAAAATCCACTGTCAAAGCCAAACTCATCCTCCACCACCACTACCATAGCCAAAATCAACCACTACCACCACAACCACCAAACCCACATATTTAAAAAAAAAAAAAAAAAAAAAAAAAACCTCAATCACAGCAAAGAGAAAAGAGAGATGGGCGCGGCAGCGGTGGCTTGCGGGAGCTGGGTTGGTCGAGAGAGGTGAGAGTGATTGAGAGAGAGAGAGAGAGAGAGAGGCATAGATTGGGTGATGGAGATTGGGGTGGGACAGCGAGCTTGGTTGGCTGAACAGATCGGCGATGAGGAGTGGCCGACGAGCTGAGGGATGAGGGAGATGAGGAAGAGGCCAGCTTGCTAGAGAGAAAAAATTGAGGAAGAAAGAAGAAAGAAAGAAGAAAGAGAGAAGCCGGAGAGAGAAAGAATAGGAAAAGATTATTTAATGGGGGATGAGAGAGAAATGTAATAAAAAAATAATTTTTTTTTACTTGTGAGCTACAGTACACATCTAAATATAGATGTGTACTGTAGCTATGGAGCTAAATATTTTAGATTTAGCTCCACTGCTGCGTGATGTTTTTTTGTGATTTTGAGCTAAAAATATAGCATTATACCTATATAGCATCACTGCTGTGAGTGCTCTTAAGCAGGTTAATGGTTAATGATACAGTGGGAACTTTAGCCCTTGGACATTATCATGATCCAGACACTATTGCTGCTGTTATAATTGGAACAGGTACAAATGCCTGTTATTCGGAGCGGACAGATGTATCATTAGGTGTCAAGGGGTTCTTACAACTTCTGGAGGCATGGTATCCTTTCTTTGTGTCTCTAGACAGACATCATCAGATTCTTTATTTGATGAATTGATTTACTTTGCTATATATTTGTTAAAGTTGACTCATCCTTATTTGCATCAGGTTTTCAACATGGAATGGGGAAATTTCTAGTCATCTCATTTACCGAGAACTTCTTATGACATCGAGTTAGATGTCCAAATGATCAGGTAAGGTTCGGTTGCCTTCCCAGTTAACATTACGGGTACTGTATGTTTAGGGAATTTGTTAGTACATTTTAAATTAAATATGTTGAAACTCAAAAAAATTGAAGAAGAATAAAGAGATGAGTTGAATAAAATTTGTTAAAGAAAAGTTACTTGTATGGAAGTTAGATTAAATAAATTAAAGAAGTTTCCTAAATTAATAAATAACATGGAGGTTATTAAGGGTTGGAAGACTATATATATGGCTATGCTATGAACTAATTTCATATCAAGAGTGAATGAAGAAAGTAGTTAAAAGCAAAGTGTATTGTTGAGAGAGTGAATTCAAAAATATTCCTAAATAGTTGAGAGATTTCGGGCCAAAGAAAGTGTGTTTTCTAGTGGAGTTTTGTGCAGAAGACCTATTCTAGCTATACAACATTTGTTGGGCTGTTGTATCTGGGGAGACAAGTCAGAGAAGGTCTCATCGGTTACAAAGATTAGCCAACCAAGGGCTTGAATCTCCTTAAAGAGAACGAGTGCCGCGCCTAGTCCAAATAGTGTTGTGTTCATCTCTTCAAATTAATAATAATATTCAGCGTATTATTAGTTTCTTTTTGTATTGTTTCCATTGTTATTGTGTTTGCACCAAAGGGATTAAAAATGTATGAATTTCATGGGCTAAAAATGATACCAGGAATGTATCTGTGAGTCATTGGGAAAAGTTTTTCTAGAGCACTTCAAGAGGTGGAAAGGAAAGGTCCTCTTCTACTTGAGTCTTCTCAAGTCTCCTACATCCTCACTGACAAGAATCTATCAAAAGTTCCTACCGATGAGATGAGTGAGGAAGAATATATTCTCTATCAAGAAAAAATAGATAGATATACAAAAGATGAATATAATTGTCGCTCTTATCTATTGAATTGTCTTGCCGATCATTTCTATTTTATTATATGATACAACTTACAATTCTGCTAAGAAAATTTGGAAAGCTTTACAATGCAAATATGATACTGAAGAGGCTGGTGCAAAGAAGTATAATGCTAGTAGATTTTTTCGTAACCAAATGGTGGATGGAAAATCGGTGGTGGATCAAGCGCAAGACTTTCAAATGATTATGGCAGAATTGAGATCTGAAGGCATAAAGATTGGAGACAATTTGGTGGTAGCTAGCATAATTGATAAACTACCATAATCTTGGAGGGAGTTCCAAAAGACTTTGCGGCACAAACAAAAGGAGACCAAATCCTGCTCGCAGGAGA
>NW_027069671.1:529056-544630 GCF_002906115.3 Quercus suber | reverse complement strand
TGTTGTAAGAAATACCGAATTGCTTGAGTTAATTCACTCTGATTTATGTGAATTTGAGGGAATTTTAACTCGTGGAGGAAATAGATATATTATCACTTTTATTGATGATTTTTCAAAATATACAACTATTTATTTGTTGAAAAATAAAAGTGATGCTTTTGAAAAATTTCAAGATTTTTTAAAAGAAGTTAAAAATCAATTCGGAAGAAAAATAAAAAGAATAAGAAGTGATAGAGGCTGCGAGTATGAATCAAGTGCATTCAACTCATTTGTTCAGTCTTTGGGAATTATCCATGAAACTACCGTACCATATTCACCTGCTTCTAATGGCGTGGCTGAAAGAAAAAATAGAACTTTAATTGAGTTAACAAATGCCATGTTAATTGAATTTGGTGCACCTTTACATTTTTGGGGTCAAGCTATTTTAACTGCATGTCATGTTTTGAATAGGGTGCCACATAAAAAGTCACACACCACACCTTTTAAGATGTGGAAAGGACATAAGCTAAATTTGAGATATTTGAGAGTATGGGGTTGTCTTGTTTATGTAAGGCTTACTGACCCTAAAATGCCTAAATTAGGTATAAGAGTTACTACTTGTGCTTTTCTTGGTTATGCGATTAATAGTGCAGCTTATAGATTTTCTGATCTTGAAAACAAAATAATTTTTGAATTTGGTGATGCAATTTTTCATGAAGAAAAATTTCCTTTTAAATTGAAAAATAGTGGGGTGAAGAAAATATTTTATCACAACCTAATTCTTCTACTTCACATTTACAAAATCAAGAAAATTTTGAAATGGAACCTAGAAGAAGTAAAAGAGCTAGAGTTGAAAAAGATTTTAGTCTTGATTATTATGTTTTCAACATTGAGAAAAATTCCCAAAATTTAAAAGAGGCTTTAACATCTCCTGATACTATATTTTGGAAAGAGGCTGTAAGTGATGAGATGTAATCTCTGATTTATAATAGAACTTGGAAATTAGTAGATTTTTCACCGGGTTGTAAGACCATAGGTTGTAAATGGGTCCTTAGAAAAAAGTTGAAACCGGATGAATCAATATATAAGTTTAAAGTTAGATTTGTTGCAAAAGGCTTTAAACAAAAAGCTGATCTTGATTTATTTGATACATTTTCTCCGGTAACAAGAATTACATCTATTAGATTGTTAATTGCTATTGCTGCAATTTTTGATTTGACAATTCATCAAATGGATGTAAAAACTGCTTTTCTAAATGGGGACCCTAGAGGAAGAGATTTATATGAATCAACCTGAAAGCTTTGTAGAGCTTGGACAAGAAAGCAAGGTATGTAAGCTAACTAAATCCCTATATAGCTTAAAACAAGCACCTAAGCAGTGGCATGAAAAGTTTAATTCTTGCATGATTGAGAATGGTTATAAATCAAATGAATGTGATAAATGTATTTATTCTAAATCATGGAATAATTTACATGTTATTATTAGCCTCTATGTAGATGATATGTTGATTTTTGGCTCAAATATGAATGTTATAAATGAGACAAAAAATATGCTTAAAAGCCATTTTGATATGAAAGATCTTGGTGAGGCTAATTTTATTTTGGGCATGAAAATTACAAAAGTATGTGATGGAATATATTTTGATCAATCACATTATGTTGAGAAAATATAATTTTCATGATCACAAAAGTGTAGCTACTCCTTTTGATTCTAGTGTTCATTTATTTCCTGTGAATAATGATGATGAGATTTTTAATCAAAATGATTATGCTAGTATCATTGGTAGTTTGGGTTATGCTACTGATTGTACTAGACCTGACATTGCATATGCAGTAGGAGTGCTAAGCAGATTTACTAGCAAGCCTAGTAAAGATCATTGGCTAGCTATTGAGTGAGTCATGAGATATTTAATTGGTACAAAAAACTATGGCTTATTTTATAAAAAGTACCCTGCTGTGATTGAAACTTTTAGTGATGTCGATTGGAATACTTTGTCAGGTGATTTTCTCTCTACCACTAGTTATATTTTTACCTTAAGTAGTGGTGCTATTTGTTGGAAATCTAAAAAGCAGACAATAATTGCTAATTCAACAATGGAAGCTAAATTAATAGCATTAGCTTCAACTAGTGAAGAGGAAAATTGGCTTAGAGATTTATTGTATGAAATTCCACTTTGGGAAAAGCCAATTCCACTTATATTACTCCCTCCGTCCCAAATTTTTTGTCCTGTTTGAAAAGTCAAACTTTTTAAGGGAACATCATTTATTGTCTTGTCTACCTTTTAAAAATGTGTAAGTTTCCAAAATTATCCTTAAAAAAATTTATTAAAAAATTGAATTAATAAATTAATAGGGGTATAATAGGAACATTAGTAAATTAATGACTTTTATTTTTAGAAACAGGACAATATTTTGGGACATCTCAAAATGGAATAGAGGACAAAAAAAATGGGGCGGAGGGAGTAATTCATTGTGATAGCACTGTTGCAATTGGTAAAGTTAAAAACCGTTGCTACAACAGTAAATCCAGACCTATAAGAAGAAAGCACAGTACTGTGCGATCTTATTTGAGTAGTGGCATCATAATTGTGGATTATATTAAATCTAATGATAATCTTGCAGATCCATTTATCAAGGCCTTGGCAAAAGATAGGTTCTGGAATACATCGAGGGGGATGGGATTGAAGTCCATAGAATCATGAGCCATGTATGAGAATACCCAACCCAAGGACCAAAGATCCTGAGAATTGGGTTCAATGGGAAAAATGAATCATACGATGGTCGTAAGAAATGCACTATTCATTTTTTTTAATTATTTATTTTGTAAATAATTTTTTAATTGCTCATCACTATGATGTAAGTGCATTTATCTTGTAATGTGGAGAGGTTGAGTAAAAAACTCTTAATGAAATTTGTAACTCGTATGAGTGGGGTGTCAGAATTACAGGAGCACCCTTGACAAAATTTCACCTAGTGAGTTTGGGGGTGGGGCTGCTCCCTATGAGATTTGGACTTAATCTCAAATACACTCATGAAACTGGGATTAGCACACGGCGTAAAGTGCTAGCTATAAATGCTCATGTCACACTTGGGTCATTATGTGTGAGCAGTAATACTTTATTTCCCTTAAGAAGTCATAGTTTAAGTCGGAGACAACTATTGACTCTGGAGTAGAGATAGTTGTTTCACTTAGTGAAGGTTCAATGCAGAGCACACCTTCATGATGCATAATAATCCCTCTTTGTTCGGTAATCTCTCATTTTTCGAATTTAATATTAAAATGAGTGGGGGAATGTTAGTACATTTTAAATTAAATATGTTGAAACTCAAAAAAACTGAAGAAGAATAAGGAGATGAGTTAGAATAAAATTTGTTAAAGAAAGAGTTACTTGTATGGAAGTTAGATTAAATAAATTAAAAGAAGTTTTCTAAATTAATAAATAACATGGAGGTTATATGAAGGGTTGGAAGACTATATATATGGCTATGCTATGGACTAATTTCATATCAAGAGTGAATGAAGAAAGTAGTTAAAAGCAAAGTGTATTGTATGAGAGAGTGAATTCAAAAATATTCCTAAATAGTTGAGAGATTTCGGGCCAAAGAAATGTGTTTTTCTAGTGGAGCTTTGGTCTTGAACATTTTGTGCAGAAGCTGTTCTAGTCATACAACATTTGTTGGGCTGTTGTATCTTGGGGGAGACAAGTCAGAGAAGGTCTACATCAGTTACAAAGATTAGCCAACCAAGGGCTTGAATCTCCTTAAAGAGAACGAGTTTCGCGCCTTAGTCCAAATAGTGTTGTGTTCATCTCTTCAAATTAATAATAATATTCAGCGTATTATTCAGTTTCTCTTTGTATTGTTTCCATTGTTATTGTGTTTGCACCAACAGGGATTAAATCAAATGTATGATATTTTGTCTAGGGCTTTGAGAAAATGATATCAGGAATGTATCTTGGTGACATTGGGAGGAGAGTAATTCTGAGGATGTCACAAGAGGTAGAAATATTCCGAGATATTCTTCCAAAGTTATCAATGCCCTTTATTTTGAGGCTCTCTCTCTCTCTCTCTCATACACAACAACGTATGCAGACACAAGATAGTTGCATTTGTGTTGCTCACATGAGACTCTTGCTATGTTGTGCTTTCAATCCTGCTGCCTGTTGGCTCCTAATTCTATATAAAGATGCAAGTTTAGCTTCCTAAAATATTAAGTGTAGAGTCCAATACTATAATACTGTGGCAAATCTCGGATAATAAAAAATAAAATGAGGATCTACCCAAGCTATTGTCTTTTTATAGGGCCTCTATTTTTATAGGGCCTCAATATATAGTGTTTCTGTTTTGTCTGTGTGCATAGGTAAAAATTTTACGTTTGCTCGATGTTATTTCGAATAGCTTGATGGTATTTTTATCCCTGGCTATTTTTTTTATATACAAAATAAAAAATTCTACTCTAACATAATCTAAATGTATATGTGTGTGAAACTTTTTCTTAAAGACTTAAATTCCGGTCTTTGTCCATACACCTTATAAATACTTATACTTGTGAAGTAACCACAAGTTTCTAGGTTGTGTTTTTATCCATGACTATTGATGTTTTATATCTTTGATAGAAAATGATTAATTGTGTTTTGACATTTATTGTAATTTAATGTCTAGGCATCAGATGTAATAGTGATCTTATAGAAATATGAGCAACTAAGTACATATGCATTTACATTTGGAGATTGTGAGAATGTGAAAGAGTGTTTGAAAAAATCTGCGAGGTGATTTAGATGAAGGGACAATGAATTGAATTGTATCAGGAAGGAATAATGATGTAGTTAAACATTTGAAAGCCTGTGAATCAGAACCAGATTATGAGCAACTAAGTACATATGCATTTACATTTGGAGATTGTGAGAATGTGAAAGAGTGTTTGAAAAAATCTGCGAGGTGCTTTAGATGAAGGGACAATGAATTGAATTGTATCAGGAAGGAATAATGATGTAGTTAAACATTTGAAAGCCTGTGAATCAGAACCAGATTCTTAGCTCCTAGGAGCTAAAGGCAAGTTTATATGAGCAACTAAGTACATATGCATTTACATTTGGAGATTGTGAGAATGTGAAAGAGTGTTTGAAAAAATCTGCGAGGTGATTTAGATGAAGGGACAATGAATTGAATTGTATCAGGAAGGAATAATGATGTAGTTAAACATTTGAAAGCCTGTGAATCAGAACCAGATTATGAGCAACTAAGTACATATGCATTTACATTTGGAGATTGTGAGAATGTGAAAGAGTGTTTGAAAAAATCTGCGAGGTGCTTTAGATGAAGGGACAATGAATTGAATTGTATCAGGAAGGAATAATGATGTAGTTAAACATTTAAAAGCCTGTGAATCAGAACCAGATTCGTAACTCCTAGGAGCTAAAGGCAAGTTTAAAAAAGTAACGATATTACTTAAGCATACAATTACACGTGCCTGAACTAGGATTCCTTGATATTCAGCACATTCTTTTGCATTTGTTTGTAGTATTGTTATGCTTGTAATACAGTTTAATGACTTCTGAACACTCAATTAATGCAACAGGTTTTAACTTTGTTCCCTTTTTTGTTTCAGGACACCATTGATGGCTGAGATTCATGAGGATGACTCTCCCGAGTTGACAGAAGTAGCAAGAATCTTGAAAGACACATTGGAGGTAGACAACTATTCCATTCAGTTTTCCTGTTTCCTGGTTGAATGATTAACCTCAAATGGATAAATTGGTTCTTTGATAATGTGTTTATTTGATGGGCTTTTGTCATTTCAGATTCCTGATGTCCCTTTAAAGGTTAGAAAGCTCGTTGTAAAGGTATGCGATGTGGTGACTCGTAGGGCTGCCCGATTGGCAGCTGCTGGTATTGTAGGTATCTTGAAAAAGATCGGCCAGGATGGAAGTGGTGGGATCACGGGTGGGAGGAGTAGAAGTGATATTAAAATGAAAAGAACAGTTGTTGCAATTGAAGGGGGTTTATTTACAAGCTATACAATGTTTAGGGAATACTTGCATGAAGCCATGATAGAAATATTGGGGGAAGAAGCAGCTCAACATGTCATTCTTATGGTCACAGAAGATAGAGCAGGCGTCGGAGCAGCTCTCCTTGCCGCAACACATTCATCTGACCGTGTGGATAACGTACAGTTGCTATAAATATATATATATATATACACACACACACATATAGCCCCTGTAAATGTAGAATTCATTTTCCATATCTTCTTGTATAAAGGGAAGGATTGTCCATAAAATTTCCATCAATTTATAATTTGATGCTGGCAATGTGAGAATGGTGTTCTTTATAAAGAATTCCTCTTCCAAATTTTTATTCTGAGTAATTCATTTCATTATCAAATGTTAAGTATTGGGTCATTTGACATTAATAATCCACATCTGGGGTGATTCTCAACTGTTGACGTTTTGATCCAGTTTCAAAAGGGACATCTCGGTAGTCTCACAAACAAGTATATAATATAAGCAAAATTATTAGGTCTCCATTGCAACACATTGAATGTTATCAACCCCAGATCACATTAAAAGAAAAAGAGATTGCGTAAGAAAGCCCTTTCAAAGCTAATTTCTCTCTCTATATATATATACTAAGAAAACTCATTCAAAGCTAACTTCTATATATATATATATATAGAAGCTTCTATGAATAGGTGGGAATTAAATTCTAACGAAGAAAAATATCAGAAAGGTATGGAGCTGTCGTATGAATATGATAGGTAAGGGTCGTCAATGGGCCGGCCCGGCCCATTTTTACTTGGCGCAGGGGCACAATAGACTGGGCATAATAAGCTATTAACTAATCAACGGGCCGGGTCAGGCTGGGCCGAAAGAGAAAACCTCAGCCTATGACCTTGCCCATGGGCAATACCCATTTTGTCATTAGCGAGGTGGGCTATCGGGTTGGGCCTAATGGGATACCTATGGGTTTGTGTTAACATATTATTTTATTATTTTTATAAGGAAAAAATCAATTGTTTATAACGGAATAATCAATCTATTTTTTTAAAGGAAAGAATTAAAGAATTTAATACTTAATTACAAATTTTTTTACAGTCAAATCTATTTAATTTTTTGTTTTGTTGATGGAAACCTATTTAATTTTTTTTTATTAAGGCTTTAAATAGTTTTTTTTTTTATTTTTATATTTTCATCTTTAATTAAAAAAAAGTCAAATGGTTAATTCAAATTTGCTAGACTACTAGAAAAATAAATATTTAGTAAACTAAGTTTACCACAATTACTTTGAGTATCTTAGTGATTGAAAGAGTTCTCTTAAGATCCACTCTAATATCTCAGGATCAATCCTTCATACACTTCCTATATATATATATATATATATATTTTATGAATTATGAGTTATTAAGTTGGGCCAACGGGTTAGGCCAATGGGCTAGGCAATGGGTTGGGCTGGGTTAGCCCACCGGATACCCATGGGCATAAAAACTAGTCCACGGCCTAACCCACTGGGCAGTGGGCTACCCATGGGCTTCAATAACAACGGGCTAAGCCACCCATTAGTCTGATGGGCCGTCGGATTTCTAGGTCGGGCTGTGGGCCATGGGCTATTTGATGACCCTTGTGACAATCGAAAATGGCAATGGGTTAGGCCAATGGGTTGGGCGGGTTACCCCACTGGGTACCCATGGGCATAAAAACTAGCGCACGGCCTGACCCACTAGGCTAGTGGGCTACCCATGGGCCTCAATAACAACGGACTGGGCCGCCCATTAGTCTGATGAGCCGTGGGTTTCTAGGTCGGGCTGTGGGCTATGGGCTATTTGATGACCCTTGTGACAATCAAAAATGGCAATCCTTTTCGAGGGAACAGGGCCATGCATGTTACTAATATAGTATTACTTTTGTGCAGGTCAATTGAAGCTGGTCAATAAAGTCAATAAGATTACTCCTATCAGCTCTTAATTACTATATTGTGAAGCTCATTGGACGTTTTCATCTGCTCTCTGTACCACTTAGGCAATGAGGTTTAAACTTTAAACCCAAACAAAATCCAGCGATAATATAGTAATTAAGACCATGTTTGTGTTCAATAATTATTATGTCAAGAATTTCACATATGCATCATTTCTTTCAAGACATATATACAAGTCTTGTACAATTTTGGAATCCACATGTTGTAAGAAAGAGGATAATATGTATTTTGTGTGACATGTATATATAACATAAGTCCGGTTAATGTATGCTTTTGGAGCATACATTAATTATCTATTTTAGGAAATTTTTTATGAAAAATTGAAAAAATGTAGTTACTTTTTCATTTTCCTATAAATAGTTTTCTAAAATGGTTTGTTAATAGATATCCTAATAGCACCTGCTAGTAAAATCCATATAACATATCTCATTTTCTAGCTTAAAAAAAAAAAAAACCACTTTCATACAGATGAAATCTACAAACATAGGACTCACCCTCATATAAGATAGATGTTTTATATTCCCCTTACACTAAAGGATTGTGTTTATTATACATAAACTATTACACACAAATTGAAACCGTGATTTTAAATCTAAAAATCGTGGCTTCAAGTCATTATTTCAGTTTAAATATAAAATAATATATTTATGTGTAAAATTGTGCAACAAATATTATCCTTACACCAAATTCCACCTTGAAAGTGGGAGTATATAGTTTATACTGGTTAGAGATATTTGCATCATTGTAAGACAACTTCAATACGTTTCAGTAGACATGTACCTTGACAATAATGTCAAACCAAATTACTAAAGTCCAAAATTTCCATTTCATCAGTCATTTATTATGTTATCATGACCATTAAATGTTTGTAGTAAAGTGGCATCTATTTATCTTTCTTATGACTATGCTTGAGATAAGTATGGTCCAAATTTGTAGGGTTACTTAGAGCTATTTTTGGGAGTTAACCTTATTTCTTAGGGCACATTTAATAGCAGTGTTTAAGTATTGTTGTTCAGTTTTCAATGTTGTGGCTGGAAATATATGTTTGAGTGTTATAGAAATATGTGTCAGAGTGTTATTGTTATTTAAATACTAAAAACTGTTGTTTAAAAGTCATTATCAAACAAGCCCTTAAGGCCCATTGGGTACATGCACTTAAATAATAGTTTTCAGTTTTTAAATAACATTATACATATTTCCACACACTTTTTCACCCACACGTATTTTAAAAAAAATACAAACAATATTATTAGAATAACGTTACCAGACAAGCCCTAGAGTCTTTGGAAATAATATAGAGAAGATGAAGTTGTCATATTTTTTTTGTCCAATGCATGCCTTTATTTTATTTTTTATTATACAATTAATTGCAAGGAAGAAATGAATGAAAGCCTCGTTTTAAGTGTGAACCCCACATCACCCCAAAATTAATACTTTGATGTGGTTTAGACATTTATAATGAGCGATTGTCGTTTCTTGAGATAAACTTGAATGTTGCTTGAATTTGGGGTCAAAGTCATGCAATATCAGTGGTGGACATGGTTGAGAACACACACCCCCCCACCCCCCCAAAAAAAACTGAAATTGCCTGTGGTGGCAAATACGTCATCACCAATACTCTAAGAGTATTTTGCAGTTTCAAATGGCAAGGGAGAAGCTTCAGCTACATGGAGCTGTTTTCTTAATTAAGTCAAATATAGTAAACAGCCCCAAAATTTGGGCCAACTCCAACGAACCTCAAAATTTGGGCTAATGCCAACCAAACTTCGATTGTTAACTACATTTTAGGAAAAGTCTAAGATCACATAATTTTTCATAACTTTTTGTCACAATTAAGGCTTGACAGAGTGTGATTGGTAAAGAAAAATAATGGGTCAATATGTAAGTAATAGTTAACCACTTACAATATGCCATGTAAGAGTTGCGACAAAAAAGTTGTTTGAATAATTTGTAGTCTCAGAACTATTCTAAATTTGATCCTTTTTCTAAAAGCAAAATAGAACCACAAACCTGCAGCCACAGTATAAATAAAGGACGTGTTAACATCTCTGTTTTGCACCCACCACCAGTTCTACAATTACAGACAAACAAAATGAGTCATTTCAATAAATACGTATCACCATTGTTGTTGCTTGCACTGTTTATAATTGTTACTAATTTCTCTATGAATGCAGAAGCTGTAACAATTGAAATCTATAATAACGTGACTGCTAAAAACTCGCAGGCTACCGCCAATTGTGGAAACACAAAGGGTGATTTTCCTCCCACTAAAATTGCCTATGGTAACAAATACGTCATCCATGAAACTATAAGTTTATTCTGCCGTTTCAATTGGCAGGGGGGAAGCTTTAGCGACATGAGGATTTACGATTCTCAGTCTTACGGATGCGATCCTTGTGTTTGGCGGCTTCAACCTCAGGGTCTATGTTATTATGGAACTAAAGGACCTGCTATTGGTGTTTTTTGTCATGATTATGATAGTTAAATTTATGTTTTTCCATGGTGTTTTGTAATAAAGAAGATTCATCTACAATAGTGTTCTCTTTCTGGGTTTTCGAATAAAATAATCATAATATTTGGGGTATTATGAATGTATGGTCTTGTGAAACAACAGTTTCAACAAGATTTTTATAAATATGTATGTTCGTGTTTGGATGAATCAAATCACTCCATTTGTTTCGATGGAAATTCTTGTGTAAAGATTGTTTTTGGTGTTTTTTAGTGATTGGTAGCATAAAAAGAGATGAGTAAAAGGAAAACTATCTTTGATCAATTTAAATGGTATTGTAGGAGGTGAAAATTTTAAGCTAATTATAAAATGCCACATCAAAATTTTGTGGCAAATTCTAAATTAATGTCATTAAATTAATTAAATTACATGATGACATGTGTCACCCAAACTGATATTACATTGACATGTTGAAATTCGCCACGTGTCATTTAGCCCACAAGACAAAGTTAAATTTCCTATTCAAAATTTATGGATAATTATTTTTATAAATAAATAAAATAAAGATAAATTTTCTGTTCAAAATTGATAGATAATTATCTTTATTAAAATAAATTAAATAGAGATAATTATTTACATTTATTGATTATTATCTTTATCAAAATATGATATTTATCAAAATAGATAAATAGAGATAATTATCTCTAAGAAGAATTTGGGCCAATCAAAAGTCTACTACATATTTTCAAGTATGTCAATTCGAAGTGGAGTTTATCCTCTAAAATCACTATAAATATAGGATATCTCCTCTCATTTTGAACACCAAGTTTTCAAAAGACCCAAACTCTGGAGAAATTCCGTCTCAAAAAACTTTGAAGAACTTGAAAAATCTTTGAAGAACTTGAAGAACATTCAAAGGGCTTGAAGAACTTGAAGGACAATAAATCTCTAATAAGCTCAAAGCTAGAGATTTATTGTGAAGACCGATCAATCCATCTTCCAATTAAAGTCAAGAAGATCTCTTATTCGAGTCAAGTTCAAAGAAGATAGAATCAAAGGGTATTCTTTTGTAAAAGAATTAAAATAGAGATTGTACTTATTATTCATCAATACAAATTTATATTTGCAAACCATATTTCTTTTCAATTTTTAGATTTTTTGCAATTGGGAAATTTTGTGTTTACAAGTATGACTTATTTTTAGAGATTATTTGTACTAATATTTTTTGGAAAACAACTCTATCTCAAAGTAAGTTAAAAGGGAAGTTAGGAGATTATTTTTCAACTCATTTAAAGTTGCAACCAAATATTGGAAAATGAGATAGATTTATAGAAAATGCTTTTTGAAAAATGACTTATTTTCTAGAAAATATCATTGCTAAAACAAATAGAGCTTAGTTTAGTGATAATAACATCATTTGCAGTACATCACAGTGGCAGCTCTAAGAATTTTTTTAAGGATCGATTGTCATTAAAAAACTTTTTTTTTTTTAAAATACTAAGTATTTTAACACACACACACAAGAGGAGAGGGGAGAAGGTCATTAAAAAACTTAAATTATACAAAATCTAACAAAAAGATAACTTTATATATTGACAAAAAAACCATGCAAATACAAAAAGTCTTTATAGAAAAATGCTTCTTGGAAAATGACTTATTTTCTAGAAAATATCATTGCTAAAACAAATAGAGCTTAGTTTAGTGGTAATAACATCATTTGCAGTACCTCACAGTGGTAGCTCTAAGAATTTTTTTAAGGATCGATTGTCATTAAAAAACTCTTTTTTTTTTTTTTTGAGAATACTAAGTATTTTAATACACACACACACACACACACACAAGGGAGAGGGGAGAAGGTCATTAAAAAACTTAAATTATACAAAATCTAACAAAAAAATAACTTTATATATTGACAAAAAAACTACGCAAATACATAAAGTTCTATAATTTTCTTATTTGGAAATCATTTCTCATTATCAATACTGCAAATTACATCTCTTTCGAAATTTTAGTTAAATAAAATTTTTCTTGGGTCTTTTCTTTTTATTTGTAAGGGCATAATAAATTGTTAAGGGAACCAAAGTAACTTAGTTGTAGCCTTAGGCTACAACTCTCACTAAAAAAATTAATAAGGCTATATATTTTGAAATTTAACCGTTGAATTGCATATTCCTTATGTTCTTAAAACACCTGTCAAATTTAATATTAATAGGATTTTATTTACTATTTAATCCATAAACTTATTTTTTATGTATAATTATAGATTACAAAAACTCGAAATTTAAACATTTGATTGGTGACATAGTTATTAATTTTTTATCTTCATGAAATTTTGAAAGTATGAAAGATATAAGAAGAAAATGTAATCCAAAGGTGGATTTGTCAAAATTCACATCCAATACAAAAATATTGAGTGGAGTTATAACCTTAATTTACAACCAAATTTGTTGCTAAATTTTATCCAAAGTTTAATCATGTTGGGCCTAAAAAGATTTTGGGTGGTCACAAATTTTTTAAAATTTATATTTAATAATAATAATTTTTATCATACTTTTTATTTGAAAGTGTGTTAAAATATACTTGTACTTAGAGAGAGAAAAAAAAAAAAAAAACTTAAAAATTGAGCTTATAAATGCATGTTGAATGGACACTGGGTCAATATGATATAAGTTGTTAGCAAATATGACAGTTATAGTATCATGTGACTTTGTACTATTTATTTGAAGTAACACAAAAAGGGCTTATCATTTGATATAAAACCCCAAAGGTAGACTCTACCTTATTTTACCATAAAGGCTGTGTTTGTTTTGCCACCTGACCTCACTGTTTGGAAGACAAGTAAAATTTTCCGAAAAATATGCTTCTGTTGACCGAAATTTACGCCTTTGACACGGAAATGGTTTGAAGTGAAAATTTTCACTTCAAACCATTTCCGGGGTCACGCGCAAAAGAGAGAACCAGAGAAAAGAAAGAAGAGACCAGAGCTCCACGCCGAGAAACCCAGAGCTCACCTCGCCGAGAAACACCGTTCCACCACTCAACGGTGCGTCCGATCCACATCCAGACCGAGAAACCCAGAGTTCACCGTGCCTCCGATCCACATCCCAATTCGATCGCCATGCAAAGAGAGAGCCCAGATCGCCACGAACCCATCGTCGATCGCCACCCCAGTCGATCGTAGATTGTCGATCGCCGGTGCGACTCGCGAACCCACCACTCGACCAGAACCCATATGAACCCAGACACCATGACTCGCGAACCCACGACTCGAAAACCCAGAACCCATGACTCGCGAACCCACGACTCGTTGATCGCTGATGCGACTCGCGAACCCAGAACCCACGATCTGACCCGATTTGATTTTTTTCTTTGGTTTTGTATCTGTTTTGGTCGCCAGAATTTGCTGTGATCTTGAAATTTTTTGTAATAAATTTTGATCGCCGGAGTATGATGTGATTTTGAAATTTTTTTTGTAATAAAATTTGATTGGATGCTGAGAAAAATGCTGAGAAAATGTGAAAAATGTGTAGGAAAATAGCATTTTCAGAACAGAACCAAACACATGAAAATATTTTCCACAACAATTTTCATTATACAACCAAACACTTAAAAATATTTTCCTTTTTCAGAAAATAACATTTCCAGAAAATAGCATATTTTCCGGAAAATATTTTAAAGAACCAAACACAGCCAAAGTGACACAAAAAATGGCTTATCATTTGACATAAAACCCCAGAGGTAGACTCTATCTCATTTTACCATATCATAGATTAAAATCCAAAATAAGATAAAAATAATTAGAAAATAGTAAAGTTAATGTTCAATGTGATACGCATTATCAATTGATCTAATGAAGTGATCGTCATGTGTAGTATATATACTATACCCATTAAAAAAATCGGTATCATTATGTGTAATTCCTCCAAATTATTATACTAATGTAAGGTAAATATTGTGATTGAAGGAAAATTATTTAGCACTCTCGAAGTACAAAAACATGATACTTCTCTCACTCACATGAATAGTAAATTCTAACATGAATTTAATTAGTAAGATCTATTATGTAAAAGGGTCGTTGTATGAAAGATTGTAAAATTGAATATTTTCTTTGGTTGAAACAGGGTTGGCAACAAGTGAAGCTTAGGGGGTTCAAATGAACCCCCTGAGCTGGCAAAAAAAAAAAAAAATTATGTATAATAATTTTGTTTTGATCATTTAAAATAAAATTATGAACCCCTTGACCCAAAATTTTTTAATGTTCAATTGAAATAAGCTTGAATACGATTCTCTTGACAATATTTTAGCTTTTTTAAACAGGAAATGTTACACAAAAAAGCAATTAAACAATTAGGCATGGGTGTTTCTATAAAATAAAAGATAGAAAATAGACAAGGGGCATGGGACAGGGGAATGATTGGAGTGAAGATAAATGCAAATGTTAACACAACAAAATTTTAAAGAGAAACTGAAATAATAATTAAAGCTCACTTATAACTATTGGTGCAATCACAATAATAATTGAAATAACACAAAAAGAACTAAATAATACTTCTGAATGTTATTTATTTGAAAATTAAAATACACAGTACTGTTTGGATTGAGACGCAGAACTCACTTTCTTTAAGGAGATTTAAGCCATTGGTTAGCTAAATCGGTGCAGTATGGCTCAGTATTGGGTTTGAATAGGTCTATTTATAGGCTCAATAGGTCTCACAAAATTATTACTCAAATTAATTTAATTAATTAGGTCCACAATCCTAATTTAGTGGGTGTTACAAGATTAATTACTGGACATAAATCTAATGGGCTGGAGTTACACAATTAATGGACCAGGTAAGGAGTTTCTAAAGAATAAATAGGCCCAAACGGCTAATCCATTAAGTAGGTGAAAGACTCTTCATATTCCATAATAGAAATGTCATTTACTTACTAATGAATATGAAAATTTAGTCTGAATGTATTTAGCCCAATATCTGGAGAAATTATTATTTACACCGAGAGAACTGCTGATGTGATCCTCCCTAACTAATGAGATGATGTCATCTATGTAAATGTGTGTGCAAGCTTCTTAATTAGCAAAAGGAATAAAAAATAAAAATTACCAAATGATATCACATTTGCATAAATAACAACATTTTATTGGTTGTGAGGTCAAAGAGACCATATGAACATCCTC